>NW_015505589.1:256967-284690 GCF_001515645.1 Sinocyclocheilus grahami | reverse complement strand
AAGTATACAAATATCAGTGTACTAGTCAATACTGTACAATATTTCAATACTCCTTGGGACTAATTTGGCCCACTTTCTAGTATATAAAAGTATACTTTTAAGTATAACAGTAGTAAATTTTGAGTACACAACTAGTTTACACCTATGCTTTTAGTTTGTACTGCAACTATACTAAAAGTGAACTTATAGGTATACTGATAGTTTACTAATTATATACTTGTAGCATGTTTAGTACACTTTGAATTATAGTCTCAGTATCTTATACTGCAAGTATACTCATAAGTTTTCTTTAAGTGAACTTTACATCATACATTAAGTATATTACTATGTCCCTATTTAGGTATTAATTTGTATATATTTTGTTATATGAATATCTGAACATTCAAAACATCAAAAGAACAGGGTTTCTGCTTGTAAACAAAAACATTTTATTCTAGCTTCATACATTCTTTTTTTTATAAGCACTTGAATGTGGGTAAGTTTTATAAATAAAAAAACATAAATAACATTTTGAACAAAAAGCTGAAAAAAGACTATTAATTGGATTCAGAATGATAATCAAAACGTAGATGGAGCCGATCAACACCCCAAAGCTTGACAGTCATTATTACCTCTTCATTGGTCGACATTTTATTCCATAACGTTACACAGTTTTGATGCTGTTTTATGTCTGATGATCATGCTAGAATACATGTGGGAGCATCTGTTGTTTCGGTTTCCTCTTCACTTGTGTTTTTTTGGAAATTCTGTACAGAAGATGTGTAATAGCAACCCTTACCGTATAACAATGAAAACATGGATTCCCGGAGCACAAATAGGCTACAGCTCAAATATATTTTGACTTTTTCTAAGTAGCCTATAAGTCAAGTATACTTAAATGTCATTTTAAGTATATTTCTGAGAAGTACATAAAGCCCATGTCTGAGAAGTACATAAAAAGTAGACTGAAAGTATACTTTCCTATTTTAGTTTAAAAGAAGTATACTAATAGCACACTTGAATAAACTTCTTTTTCGTAAGGGCACTACAGAAATTTACCAAACTAAGACAACTTCTGCTTCAGTTCAGTTCAACCTTGTTTTTACATTTGCTTTTTCTCAAGCAACTTAGATTGCATTCAAGGTATAGACTATATTCCTATTATTATTTTTAATCAGTCTGTGCATTCCCCTGACCTTGGCTAACGCTATGCTTTAATGTTTGAGCTATAGAAACACCCTGACAAGAACTAAAGGATGGCAAACCCCATGATAATGATAAAACTGAACACAGTATGCTTTATTATAGCCATTCTATAAGGTAAAAAAATGGGTGCGACTATGCATGTACTAAAAACTTTTATCTTGACTTTCGTATTTGTCTTAACCTCATATCATAAAAAGTCAACTGAACAAGCACATTACAGGTACATTTGTTTAAACATATTAACTCTTTGAATTCACCCACTGAGTGTAAATAGACAACCCTGTTGGCAAGGGCTATTTTCACTATCTCAACACAAGATATTTTGCGTTCAACACAAACATCATACTACTTGTATTTGCATTTTGTGTACGTTGCACCCATCACTATTTGCATTTAAATGTAAATAGCATTTTTTACTTAGTCTAAATATACTTAGATATTCTCACCATGACTATGCAAAAACTCTATATTTTACTGTATATTAGAACAAACGACCACTGACTGCTTTCGCCTACAAATGAAAACACAAAAAATAGTTGTAATAAATGACTTGAACTTTATTGCATTTTGTGCAGACAAGTCTATAAAATGGTCCAGAGAAACCATTATTCATAGAACATAGAAGCTTTTGACAAGATAAAACAATAATTTAAGATATCTAGTTTAAATATATTTTCGTATAACACAATTGAGACACAATTTTCTATTTATTTTTAAAATATTAAACTTGCATGGACACACAAATTAAACAGCTAGGCTAAGATAACTATAATGTGTCATATATTTACAAAAGTAACTGCCACGGTTTAACCTCTCTTTTTCCAACAGAGTGATACATCACACAGTCATATACATAAAGAAACAGAAACATGCCACCTCTTTCCCCGTTACAGTCACACTCACAAACACACGCCATTTTGACTCCTCGTGAGAACCGACGCAGGAAACATAAAACACATCACTAATCAAATCACTGTCTTTGGATCTACACTGACTACCATACAAAAAGTGTCCAACCGCCCTCCTATGGAGAAAGTAGATATGTCGGCTGTGTAGAAACGCTCTTGCACACACTTCTGGGAAAGTTTCAGAAGTATCTGAAAATGTACTTTGCCATTAGAAAATGCTTAAAATTTGAAACGATGACTGAGGTGAGACCTGGTGAATTTCTGGAGTTAAAACACCAACATGCTGAAGCATGTATCAGGAGCACTGAATGAATGATCCCGCCAAACTACAGTAACTGCAAAAACCCCTTCTGTTTGTTCACTCTTAAAGATAAAGGTTCCAAAAGTGAGTTTTCATAGCAATTAAATTTTAGGTTCCTCAAACTAAATTTCTTTGAAAAGAGCTTTTTTTTCTTATTAGTGTGGAAAATATGTAATGATATGTGACCCTGGACCACAAAACCAGTCATAAGGGTCAATTTTTTGAAATCGAGATTTATAAATAGTCTGAAAGCGGAATAAATAAGCTTTCCATTGATGTATGGTTTGTTAGTTAGGATACGACAATATTTGTCTGAGATACAACTATTTGAAGATCTGGAATCTGAGGGTGCAAAAAAACCAAAATACTGAGAAAATCGCCTTTAAAGTTGTCCAAATGAAGTTCTTAGCAATGCATATTACTAATCAAAAATTAAGTTTTTATATATTTACGGTAAGAAATTTACAAAATATCTTCATGGAACATAATCTTTACTTAATATCCTAATGATTTTTGGCATAAAAGAAATTTTTTTACTCATACAATGATTTTTTGGCTATTGCTACAAATATACCCCAGCGACTTAAGACTGGTTTTGTGCTCCAGGGTCACATATGAATAAACTTTTTCCAAAAATTGTTGAATATTTACTCACACTCAGGCTATCCAAGATGTAGATTATACATCTACATGTAGTTTATTTCCTCATCAGAATACATTTGGAGAAATTTAGCATTGAATAACTTGCTCACCAATGGTCTCTGCAGTGAATGGGTGCCGTCAGAATCAGTCCAAACAGCTGATAAAAACATCACAACAATCTATTGTGTTTTCAACTTTATAAACTGTTGTTTTCGGCTAAAATATGAGACCTTTATCTGCAAAATTGCTTTCTTTAATGAAAAGGTCATCTTGCGTGAATCAGGAGAGAAATAGATGCATAGATCAAGCAGAGTTTACAAGCAAAAACAGTTCAAGACAGTTCTAAACAAAAATGTCAGTGGATTTTGATTAAAGGATAAACTGGCATTTTGGACAGAAGTGACGGTTTAAAGTAATAGAAGATGTTATTGATGGACTGGAGTAGTGTGGATTATTTCTGAATTATTGTGATGTTTTTATCAGCTGTTTGGACTCTCATTCTGACGGCACCCATTCACTGCAGAGCATCCATTGGTGAGCAAGTGATGCAATGCAAAATTTCTCCAAATCTGTTCTGAACAAGAAACAAACTCCTCGACAACTTGAATTGCCTGAGGGTCTGACAGTAAATTTTCGGCAAATAATTCCTTTAAAGGTTCTTCACGGAACCACTGATGCCAATACCTTTATTTTTAGAGCGTATATCCCAATACAACATGATAAATCAACTGTGGCAACTTCTTTTCCCTTGATTAACTTCAAGTCTGGCTAAATAGCTCATTCCATACAAGTCAGCGTTCTCAATAATGCACTTGAACGTTTTCATACACGCCGCTTCAGCAATCACTTACAAATATCATTAGCACCTTCTGAAACACCTGCGATTTCAAATTCAGCTCGCTGGTTATTTTATAAGCCCTGTTAGTCAACTAGTACCACTGTTGCAGGATTCTTACAAGTCAGCGTTGCATAAAAAAGCATTATGATTAATCTATACACATTCTAAAGATGTTTCCTACAACAGTGCTCCATAGCAAGGACGTGAAATAAAGATAAAAAGTGACTGAATGTGGATATGTGAGAAAGAAACTAACTTTGAATTTTCACAGTGCTTATTTCTAGTTACGCTTTGGCCAATTTGGGGTGACTTTCGAATTTACTGCCCCTTCAAGGGAAGATAAGGAATGACATGCTATACAGCATAAGGTTTATGACACTTCTTTATGTCTTCAGCCTTTGGGGAAGGATAAGACAAATCTGATAAAATGATATTGAAAAGCCCTTTGCATCAATGTGAATTCAATTCAGATATTCTATACTTCATGATGAACGGGACATCATCATCATCATCATCAGTCGCAGAGTGAAACCTCTGTATCCAACAGCATGCAGCCAATATGGCTTAATCACAACATTGTCCCAACATGTTTGCCTTTGCATGACTTTAAATAATGTGGAAAGTTCTCATCGAACTGCAAGTCACCCTGGCAGATACGGAAGCTCTGATTTCAATCTATAATACTTAATAGTACCACTATAAACAATTCAGTAGAAAGTAGTTTTAGACCCTCAAAGAACTAAACTGTAATTGCATAGGACTCCAAACAAGCCAAACTCCTATTATGTGTTGTAAATTCCAACGTACAGCAATGCAAAAGTTCCTTTAGATAAGATTATTATTTTAGCTAGAAACATAAGCAATAAACTTGGAAGAATTATGACAGGTAGCACTTTGCAATTCCTGTTTTGGATTTAAAAAAAGATCAGTTGGTTCTGAACATAACTAGAATACTGATAAAGAAAACGTACTTAGCTAGAATTTGAATTCTTTTTCGCAAACAACAATTTAGTTAAATATCACTTCTATGAACTTATACACCACAACCTTTACACACTACCTTTCTACTACAAGTGCAAACTTTGACATGATAATGTATGAGGTATGCTTGAATAGTATTAGGACAGACTGATGGTGGCATTTTGACAAACTATCTTGAGAAGTACTTCCTGTCTCTGAGTTGTAGTACTCGAAACCCTGTAAAACATTCATGTGAAAAATTACTTGTAGCTAATTTGGGTGTCTGAATGTAATACACTTTCGATTTAAATGCAACAAATCTATAAATATAGCATTTTTTGTTCTTTTGTTTTCAGTCTTATGTTTGGTGGAGTGCAATCTATTTACATTTTAATGACGGTAGCAGCAACATCAGCACAATTTGATTTAAAATGTTAAAACATACAGTTAGTTATTTTCCTTTTTTAAGACTCACAGTTACACAAGACGATATTTTACTAGTCTATTCAGTAATCTAATATATTCCTTTTTTCATCGTTGCAATTTAGCAAAAAAAAAATAGAATAGTTCTTTAATGTATTTTTTTTATATCTTCTATTTCTACCACACATGAACTAAATAATATGCTCTTGCTCGTGAATTGAACAGTCGGCATCAGTCGCTCACAGATGCTGCTTAAATGTAGCAAATTAGTGTCGTCTTTACAAATGTAAAAATAAATGAAAATTTCCAACATTCATGACAAACATTAGATATGATTTTAAAATACTATGCAGTTAAAATATGCTTTTGTTCACAAATTTGATTTGGTGAAAAAGGATGATAAAACTGCATCTGCTTTATAAAGTAACTGGTAATATCAGACGCGTGATATGTTTTAATGTCGTGACCCAGCACTATCCGTTTCTTGTATATGAAAATGCGAAAATTTGTTTGCTTTTTTTTATTATCATATGGCACGGTTTATATTTAGTGATTTGGCAAGAGATGTAAATACCATGTTTACAATCAATCAGAAATTGCTGGATGAATAAATAATTTTCTTTGTAAATAAATATTTGAAATATAAATACAAATTCTTTTCTATTTACATTCCCTTAATATATATGTGATTCTACTATTAAACGAGATTATTCAGGATTATATTTTCATGGAATATTTGAGCTGTATATGGGTTTTCCATTATACAGCAGTTCTGTTTAAACTCTCTTCACAGTATGTACACGTGTGTGACTGAGCAATATAATGCATGATGCATAATCTGCTGATGCTATTTTAAGTGTACACATATTTGTGAAAGGAACACAGCCTTCAAACCCTCTTCTAATATTATAAAACCCCTTTGAATCTACTCTTGTACAAACACACACACGGTCCAGCCCTCTCATATTGTACAGTATATATGATTCTTAAAAGGCTGATGTAGTCAGAGGACATGCAGATGGTCAAGGGCATAGCTGATAGTCATTGATCCAGAAGTGCTTACACCTGGCTCACATTAAACCCTGGTCAGTTCTGTCCTTGGTGTAAAAACACACCTTGGACATTTACGCGGTACACTGGAAGACTTGTTTTCAACAAAGAAAGATTCCACCTATGACAAGTAATGAAACAATGGAGAGACAGTATAGGAACAAAATATAAAGCATAAAGGGAAAGTCACACTAGATTTGGAGTTTCATTCACTTCCATACTTTCATACACATGCAAACAAACACAGAAGAAGAATAATCTGGTCGACTTTGAGCTGCCTATTCGAATATCTATAAAATGTTTGACCAATAGAGGATTTAAATAGCATATTGATATTGAGGAAACTCTCAGTTTTAGGGATTTTTCATAATCTCATTCTAAATACACTACCATTCAACGGTTTGGGGTTGGAGAGATTTTTTTTTTTTTTTTTAAAGAAATTAACTATTTTATTTTGACTTAAAAAAAACATATATTTCAAATAAATGCTGTTCTTTTGAACTTTCTATTCATCAAAGTATTCTGAAAAACATTATCATGGTTTCCACAAAAATGTTAAGCTGCACAACTCTTTTTAACATTGATAAAAATGATAGGAAATGTTTTTTAAGCAGCAAATCGGCATATGAGAATGATTTCTGAAGGCTAATGTGACACTGAAGACTGGAGTAATGATGCTGAAAATTGAGCTTTGCATCAGGAATAAATTACATTTTAAAATATATTCAAATAGAAAAGTTATTTTAAATAGTACTTATACTAGTTTTTTCTCCATCAAATAAATGCAGCATTGGTAAGCAAAATAAACTTTCAAAAACATTTTAAAATCTTACTAACCCCCAACTTTTGAAAGACAGCATAATACAAGTTTAGCTAAAAACAAACTTTTAAAGAAAGCTGGATGAATCAGAACAAATGCCACATTTTGACATTTAAAATGGACTGTTTTGAAGTGCCCACCAAAAATACAGTGGTTTTGCATGTTTAAAATCCAGTGTGACTGTCCCTTAAAAGTATTGATATGATATATAATATTAAATAAAGAGAAGTTGGATCAGAGTATTTGGTCAGGTGCCACTGGAGAACATGGGCTTTTGGAAATTAGTCAGAAAAGACCAACTCAATCATTTACTGATCTGTGTGTGACATAAGCTGTTGAGTTTATGAGGTGAGAACTGAGCCAATAAGAGAAAGATTGAGAGATGGATAGAGGGATAGAACTTAATCATGTGGAAGAAGTGACATCTACTAAGCTGGTGTCTTTTTAGACTATGTAGTGCAAAGTCATCTGATATGTGCTGGGGCGTTATTGCTCATGGTGTAGGTTGGGGTCACTGGGACGTTCCGTCTATGCAGTGAGGGACGAGGGGTGAGGAATATTTGGTGGTTGAGCTGAGCCCCTCAAGAGTAGATAGTGATGACCTCACGTCCACCTCCACGCACGAGGAGGACCCTGTTGAGACCCTCAGTCAAGACCTCGAGGAACTCCATGTCTGTGTGAATGAAGTTAAGAAGCGAACTTTCACATTTACATGAGAGCACAAAGTAACTTCACTGTAAAAAAAAGTCTGAAGTCACAGATATTTAGATGAAAAAAGGATACAGTTCTCTTCTCCAGTGCGGTTCTTAGGAGGTCCAGGCATGTTTAGCAGGACTAGTTTAGCTTCCTGGGACTTCTTCACAATGACCTCGTTGAGTTTCTGTGCGTGGTGCATGCGTCTGACATTGGAGTGGTTCCTGTATGAAACACCACATTGCAAAGACTTTTTTGTGAGTGTGATGGTTTCTTTATATGACTACATATTTAGCAGATGTGAAGCGCACATTTATATGTGATAATTAAGTGCGCCATCTTTTAAAATAATCAGAAGGTATCGAATGAAGTAGCATTAGTGTTATCATTAAAGTGTACTCACAGGTTCTCCCATTCCCTGAGGCATAAGCGAAGGAAAATAACAACACAGTGAACAGAGAACAACACAAATACAGTAGCACACTACAAATTTGACTTTAACCATAAGTTCAAATTTTAGGGATGCACCAAAAGTATGGACAGCAATATTTCTCAGATGATTACTGATCAAGTTAAAACTATCAGTAGGTTGGATGGTTTTTAGACACATTAGACAAATATCTTTAGCTTTTGTGTCATGTCTCACTGATTTTTGTTTTGTTTTTTTGTGTCAGGTGTCAAAAAACGATTCTCGCTGTTTTTTTTCCTTAAGTGAGCTAAGCAACTGAAACGAATGCAAGTGCTACAATAAATCTAATGATGACAAAAGTGTTTCTTTTTCAGAGCAGAGTTTAACTTACATTACTGATGTTTGCTGCAAATATGCAAGAAAAAAACATTGTAATTTGTTTTTACATAATGTATGTTTTTATATATTTTTATTTTAATAAAATAAATATTAAATAATAATAAAAATATATTTATATTATAAATATATCATTTAAATAAATTTATAATATAAATATATCATTTAAATAAATTATTAAATTAATAATTATTTAAATTACTTTCATTATGTCTTTCATTGTAGGCTTGGTATACATCCAACTAACTGATCGATGTACATTGATCAGTGAACAATGCTCAGTGGAAATAAATAAATGTGACATTGAAAATAGCTCTTGCACATCTCTGTGGGGCTGTAATTAAAGTTTTGTTAAATTAAAGTGTCAATACAATGATCTGGTGTTCCATAGTCAAATGTATAACAAGCAAAATATCTTATCCTGTTGTTTTGTTGTTAAAACCAGTGTCGATGCATCTTTATGCAAAGGTTTGACTAACACCTCACCCTCAACGAACATAATAATACATTGATTGAAATCTCATTTCTGATTCGTTAAAAGTTTTCGTATTCACCTGATACAATACATACTCAGTACAGACCGTCATTATTTTGACTCACGGTTTCATGTTGAACATATCCTTTATGCTTTCAGGGTTGGCCACTGCTGGGTTATTGGGCTTCTCCGTATCGTCCGTCCAGGTCATCTGCACCTCCTCTCCGGGGCTCATGGCCGCTGGTGTGGGAGCGGTAGGGGAGGTGGGGCTAGTTGGGGTGGGGGTGGCATTTTTTCCCTGAATGAGCTGAACCTGTCGAGGACGGGAGAGACGGACAGACTAAGAGAAGGTAAAAAAGAGTGAGAGGGTAGAGAGGGATAAAAAAAATTAAGAAGTGAGAATTGTTGCTTTTCTGGTAACCTTCTTTTCTCAGAAGGATAAAGAAAAAATAGAGAGGGGGAGAGAGACGCACTGCCAGGGTGTTAACAAGAAGAGAATGATTTTCTAGTAGATAATGACTGAGAGAAGAGAGAAAAGGGCGAAAATAGCAAGTGATAAAGAGATGCTATCTTCATGGCTGACAGGTCCGTGCTATTATCTAATCGGCCAGAAGGAAGAAGGGCGTGATTAGCTCAAATGGAAAACAAGCACAAAGTCACACACTTGATGGATAATAGCACAGAGAACGAAGTGAGAGACAGCAGCTACCTCCTCCTCAGATTTCTCTTCACCACTTCCTCCCACAGACTCCTCGGCGATACTCCTCTGGGGGTGCAGGTTTGAAGGGTTCTTTCGCCGTATAGAGCCACGGGACACGTCTGTGATGCTCTGAATCTGAAGAGACAACATCAGCGCTGTTAGACTGATTCAAACGATCAGATTTATACTGTTAATCGCTTTATGTAACAGTTAGTTACGGTTCTCTAGCTTGATTGGCCAAGCAGCTTTTCTTCCTTATCTACATATACATTTTATAATGTTTCCTTTTGTGTTCCACTAAGAAAAGAAAGTCGCAGGTTTGGATCAACATGATGACAGAAGTTTTATTTTTGGGTGAACTTGTGACTTTAACAACTTTCATTTACTCTTGTAAAAATCAATGTATCTTTCACAGCTTATTGCCTCAAATAAATGCTGTTTAGTAGAATAAACCTTGTTTAAAAGAAGCGAGCTTAATTGTATTGAATGTGCACTTGAAGTAGAAGAAAAAGTAGTATATAAGTATACTGTATAATTACACTTACAGAAAATATAGTAATGAAATAAAAAGCCACTTAAGTGTACTTAAAGACAGTACATTTTCATGACTGGTTATTAACACACTTAAGTAGACTTTTAAGTGCACTTGATATAATGTCAGATCTAATAATGTAATAATCAAATGTCAAATGTAATAATGTCAAATTACTTTAAAATAGATTTTGAATCGTTGTTTTATTATTCTTTTGTCATGCTTTAAAGAAGAACACTTAATATATTGACTATATACTAAAGCACATGTAAATTGCTTGATTATATATATATATATAGTTATTATATTTTAAATGTACTAAATTGCAACTTCATTACAAATATATTGAAATGCATGACGTACATTTTAAAGTAGAAATGACATTAAAGCATATTTTAGTTACCATAAATGCTTGTCAGTACATTTAGCAGTACACCATATTCAAAGACAATTTTGAAGTAATTATGAAATGACAAAAAAAGATGTAATTAGGTGCTACTTAAGCAGGTCAAAAAAGCACTCAAACATTCAGCTGATTGCATTTAATATGCATTTCAAATATAATAAATTTTCATTTAACTGTAAAGAACATCCAAAAACATTACATTACATTCAGTTCACACTTAAAGGAATAGTTCACCCAAAAATGAGAATTCTGTCATCATTTACTCTCCCTCAAGTTGTGGAACATGTGAAGTTGAATAATGTGGGTAACCATTTTTATTCTCCTCGGACCTCCATAGCATTTTTTTTAAGTATGCTAAATTGTCCCCCCACAATACCTCTCTCTCACGCTCGTTCTTGGTCAGGTGCATCTCCTTGAGGATCTGCGACCGCTGCTCCATCACCAGGGTCTTTTCGTAGGTGTAGGCCGAGATGTCGCTTTCATGCTTGAAGTAAATGAAAGAACAGGTTAGAACGTACTGTTGTCAGTATCTGTGCATGCATGTGTGTGTGTGTGAAGGCAGTGTGTATTGGTTTCTCACCATTTCAACCACCTCCACCTCAGCATCAAATCGCAGATGATAGAGGAATGTCATCAGGTCTTTCTTCATCTGAATGCTGTTGTCGTCCATCTGAGCCACAGTGAAGATACGCATCTTGCACTTCCTCCACACCTACAATTGAAGCAATATGATTATCCAGTGTAGTAATCATCTCATTCAAAGACATGAACTGAATGTGATCTCAGTATTGATAGCTAGTGAGTGCCCTCACTAGGCAGCAACTAATATAAGGCATTCGAACTGAGATGAAATGTTAATTGAACACACAATAGGCATCAATTGCATTAATCCTTTAATACAGCACATAAGAAACTCATACTGTAAAGTTTAGACCAGAGCTGTATGATTCTTGTACGCAAGTAAAGTACTATTATCTACCATCAATAATAAAACATTTGCTGCAACATTGACCTGATCACTCCATCAACAGTACCTTATGGTGGCGCAGAAGGAAGGGAAGGAGCATGAGCATGCCTCCATCATGGACAATCCACCACACGTCGATGTGGCCTTCAGTGAAGCGCTCTCCATTTGATGGATATGCAGAGATGTTCTTCGGCACCAGTAAGGCCAAGTGAGCTGCAGTGGTCTCCCTAACAACCTCTGTGGGGGAATAACAGTAAACTCAATACACCCAATAAACTCATGCACAGGGCTACATATATACTATGTATGGCTGTTTTGATTTCTTTAAACAATTATCTTGTCTGTTTTAATTGTCTTCAAAATTTAAACCATTAAGCTCTTATGTGGATGAAAAACTGCAGGGAGCCCTTAAAGCTTCTCTTTTGTTGATACATGCTTCTCATTACAAGTTTTTGAAGATGGTTGTTGCAAGTTTCCCTCCCAAATGCATGTCAAAGCAGCCAAAAATTAGAGCGGACGCAAAGATGGACAGTTTGCATCTGGCGGATCATAAGCTGCTCATGTGTAAAAGCACAGTACACTGAAAAAATTTAACATCTAAATTTACTGGTTTAATAAAAAAAATGGATCACTAAATCAACCAAAATACATTCATTTATATCAACAAAATTAATGCTATTTTGATTAATTGTTCAGCCCTAGTCATAGACATGTATGTAGTTAATATTCATCTATGTAGATATCTATCTTTATCATTGCTCATAACAGACAGTTTACAATCTTTTGTGTGAGCATAGCTTTACTGCTTGATAACATAGGATTATCAAGCAGTAAAGCTATACGCTGCAACAAAAGTCATGAAAACATGGGTAAAAAGTTCATTGACTAGATATCAGAGGCTGTGCTCTCTTTGCCACACTGTCCAAGCTAATCCAAGTCCATGTCTCGTCTTTTGTCTTACCAATGAAGTTCCTGCAACGGTGGTGCTCCTCAGCCTGTTTCCAGTTCCTAGGGAAGCTGACCAGAACCGTGTTGTGATGGAGGCCGCCTAGACCTCCAGCCTGGATCAGGTGTGAGGTGGCGTCCCGCAGGTTAGAAGAGATCACAACCTGACTGAATCCCTTCACCTTCTCGACCTCCATCAGCTTCCTTAGGGACTGAGAGAGATGGAGCTTATTAGTGTCTCATTTCTTCAGGAGTTCAGCTTTGATCCTGTGTGTGTGTGCGTACTTGGTCTCCTTTCTGCGCCTGTGGTTGGTTGTTTAAGTAGGTGCCCTCCACACACGCTCCCACGATGGTCAAGCCTTTGCCCGCTTTCAGCTGACTGGTCAGCGACAGCAGTCGAGGCTGCTCTACATTCTGCTCCGCATCCAGACTCATGAGCACCAGAATCTGGGGCCTGGAAGATTGATAACATTTAAAAAAATGCTAAATACATTCTCAATGTTTTGGATGAATGTAATTTTACATGTGACAACCATACACTGCTTGTTTGTTGTGTGAAGAGGCATATTACTGATCAATCACTGACCTCCAGTTTTTAGTGTGAGGAGGACCTTCCTCCAGCCTCATCAGAGCATAGCGGGCGGCACTCAGAGAAATGCCACGAATCCCATCGCCCCACTCTTTCTCTGCCCTACAGAGAGGAAATACACATTTGGTAATTCAACTTTCTGTGGATCAGGTGTTCAAACTATGCCCAAGTTATAACTTTTAGATGTTACCAATGTTTAACACAATAATTTGATGATATTACCGTTTTATTCAGCTTTTTGAAGTCTGAAATCAGGATATTACCGAACAATTATTTTACATCACTGTTTTTAACAAGAAATAAAAAAAAGAAAGGTTTATACATTTTACATTAATAGATACTGAAATATGCTGTCAAGTTAATCAAACTGAACTACTGTTTAAACGTTTGGGGTCAAAACTATTTTTTTAATTAATAATTTTATTCAGCAAAGATGCTTTGAATTATTATTAAAAGTGACGGTAAAGTTATTTATAATGTGACAAAAGATTTCTATTCATCAAAGGATCCTAAAAAATGCATTATGGTTTTCACAAAACTATTAAGCAGCACCTATGATGATAATAACTTATTAGAATGATTTCACTGTGACACTGAAGACTGGAGACATGATGCTGAAAATTTTGTTTTGATATCACAGGAATAAATAAAATGTTAAAATATATTAAAATAGAGAACACTTATTTTAAATTGTAATAATATTTCACGTTATTAGTGTTTTACTGTATTTTTGATTAATTAAATACAGCCCTGGTGAGCATAAAAGAAAAAAATAAATCATACTGACCCTAAACATTTGATATTTTAAAAATGTACTACACTTCTATGATTATATTTCAGGAAGAGGGACCCTCAAGGTTTCATCACTTTTCACAGGCCAAGAGTGAGATTGATCTAGTTAGTGTGAAACTCATTAGGTTTTTTCCTTTTTTCTCCTGTCGTCTCCTCCTGAGGCTCATTTAGGTTTGCTTACCCGCAGAATTCGATGTATTTGTAGATGCAGCTGGCGATTACCATGGCAACAATGGCGTAGTACCAGGAGCAGAGGAACATCAGGGTAAGACACAAGCTCATGCCCAAGAGTGAGAGAGCCCTGGAGAGACATCACAGGCCATCTCATGCTCATTTGTCCAGCTGTGGTTTTAGTGTCAGCTGTGTTTACAGTAATAATGAGAACCCCCACAGATGATCTTAGCGGTGGATGAAGGACTTATTTATGTGGTGTGATACATCTGTTTGCCTTCATTTAAGACTTTCAACTTTCATCCCCTCAAACTAATAATTTTGTAAACAAACACACTTTCTGTTCTGTCAGGGACACAAAGCTAAGGGAGCAGGGGTTTGTGTGTGTTCGTACCAGTGGTAGAATTTAAAGCGCGGCCTCCAGTTCGGGGTCCTGAGGAGCGTCTGCAGCGCACAGGCCAGATTTACAAACATGTAGCACATCAGGAAGAACCTGTGGGGAAAACAGATAAAAACTCATCTGTATATGTAATAAAGAGATATACTGCCCCCTTGGAAGTTTTCATGTTTTGTTTTGCAGTAATGAGCCACTATTTATGCAGTAATGAGCCACTATTTACTATTTATATATACAGTAGGGTGACCATACGTGCCATTTTCCCAGGACGCGTCCTGGCCAGGATTTCTATATTGCCTAAAATATCTAGGTTTTGGCTTTGTTTGCGTGTGCAGACCGATCGGTGTATGACATCAAAATACCATACAGACGGTTCCTTATGCTTTCAAAATGCTCTCAAGGTATTTTGATGTCATACACCGATCGGTCTGCACACGCAAACAAAGCCAAAACCTAGATATTTTAGGCAATATAGAAATCCTGGCCAGGACGCATCCTGGGAAAATGGCACATATGGTCACCCTAATATGCAGTATGTATGTATGTACTTACTTATATTTATATAATATTCTATGTCAAACCAAAAACACACATGGACAATTTTTATTATAGTTACTAAACACAGATTAGTTTGCATTTAGACAGTAGAATTAAATGACAGTACAATTTTATTTTTGTTTCCCATTTATTAAAAAATAATATATTTTAAAATAATTTATAATAGTTTTTAAATCATATTTTAAAATAATAATACAATTAAAGAAAGCATACTTAAGGATAGGCTGGAAGATACTTGGATGAATGAAAGGCCATCAGTGGATTATGATGCTTTTTGCAGCCAAATCGAGTAGTTATGGCATCTATCAGCGGGGACTAACTGGCTCATGCCAGATGTTGACCCCTTAATTGAAACCTCTTGACTTCACACAAGTGATCTCCATTTAACTACCTAGGCTTTAAAAACCAATGGGATGCATTAGTGATCGTTTATGCATGTCATATTAAAGGTGTTGAACATTTATGCATTCAATTATTCTGGATTTTATGTTCATAATTATATTAGACCGCTTTGTCCAGATCTGTTTGAAATCAAAGACCAGTGAGAAGCAAAAAAAGACAAATGAAGCCCACTGTGTTTTAAAGTGGGGAGAAAAAACCCCAAAGCATGACAAAGTCCATACTTTTATCAGCTGTACATTTGTAATGCATATCTGCAAAGGTTATAAGGGGGGATGTAGTGTTAGCAAATACAAAGTGCTGAATTAATGGTATTTTATTGTGTTATATACCTGTAAATAAGTTTAGGAATTATTGAAGAACAGGCTTTTAGAAAAGAGGCTATTCAGCACAGTTAAGATGTTTTATTACAGCAATAGAGACAGTTTATTGCTGTTGTTTCTCTGGGAGTCATAAAGAATGAGGTGCGCTGTGTATTTTTTGGGGAGTGTTAATTACATGGACAGAATGGGAGCGACTGCATCCAGGGAGGCGATGAGGATGCCAATCTCACAGATGCAGGCCGTCAGGAGGAGAGCCCATGTAGGTTCACCGTTAGCTTTGCCATGACCAAACACCTGTCAAATACAGAATATGATCAGGTTAGCATGATCACTTAGTATGATCAAGTATCGAAGCATCAACAGATATAGAGACGTACCCTGAGGAAAGGAATGATGCCGTCTCGGGCGATAGCCTGAAGGAGACGGGGCGCTCCCGTCAAACTCTGAAGCCCTGCCCCACAGGTGGAGAAGAAAGAGCCGAACACAATGACCCAGGGCGAGGGCCATGCCAGGGTGCCAATAACCAAGTTACCGTTGACACCTTCCCCAAATCTGTGTGTTTAAAACAGTGTTGTTACTGTTTATATTGCAATTCTATCAAAATTTTTTTTTCTTAATTCAAAGCTGAATAACATAAAATTATATATATATATATACACATTTAAATTTAAAAGACAATTAGAAATATGACAAAAATTTAAATTTAAATACTAAAATGACTAAAACTAAAACTGAAATAAAAATAAATAGAAAATAAGGCTAAATATAAATATTTGAACAATAAACTAAAATCTTTATGTTTAGAAGAATGCTATTATTGTTAACTAATAGTATTAAAAAAATATTTTTGTTAACTGAAAAAGCTGAAATAGAATAAAAATATAAATATTAGATGAAAACTTAAAATAAAATGGAAATATTCCCTTGTCAATATGCTTAAATATAATAAAGTTTGTTTAAGTTCAAATATTAACAATGCTAAAACTAAAATTGAAGTAAAAATAAATAATGCTAAATATAAATATTTTAATAATAAAAATTACAAAAGCATATAACTAAATCACTGAACTTAAAATAAAATTAAAATGAAAACTGAGATCTTTGTTCCTAGAACTATGTATTGTTAACTAATAGTATTAAAAGCATTTTGTTAAATTGAAATAAAGGCTGAAATAAAATAAAAAGATCAGATAAAACCTTAAAAGAAAATTAGAAATGTTGTCTTGGCAATTAGCTGAAATAAAATAAAGTTTAAGTTTAAATATTAAAATGAAAATAAAACTGCAAAAAAAAAATTTAAGCTAACTAGAAATATTTAAACAAAAACTTGTAAATGACAAAAGCATATAACAAAACAAAAAATAAAATTAATTAAAATGAAAGTGAAAAGTAAAAATATAAAAATAAAAGGTAATTCAAAATATTAATAAATGCTATATTAGTATGTAAATACACACTCCATATTTTACGGGGACATTCCATAGGTGTTATGTTTTTTATACTGTAGAAACTGTATTTTCTATCACCCTACACCAACCCTAAAACTAAACCTACCCTTCACAGGAACTTTTGTTAAAGTGCCCAGACTGCCCACTTAATTTTCAGTTCATTTGGAGTCTATACTGAATCTAAAATAGAGCTACAGACTCACTTGTCCCTCAAAACGACTCCGTCCACACAGGCTCCAAACAGAATCACACTAGACATGTCTGCGAGAGCAAAACATTTAGGAGAACCACACAAAGCAGCAAAAAGGCATTCACCTTATTTCAGCTATTTCCCCACAGATGGAAACATCAAGTCTTATGATTTTATCACTGTCGTTTCCTGGATATCCAATTACACTGTATTCTGTACATTCCAAGATGTGCAGTTCTGCATTGTGTGAAAGTCACGGGTCATTTATTTATGCAAAGCTGGAGGAGTTCATTGCCTTCGGAGTAAAGGATACAGATGATAGAGGTAGTTATGATGGCCATGATGGTACCAATTGGGATGGACTTCTGAGCGTCCTGCAGGTCACCAGAACGGTTCGAACCAGCCATGATACCTGTGACACACAAATACCGTATATATTATATCTAGAAACACTGGTGTTTGTGGGTCAGCTTCTGCCTGGATTGAAGGGATATTATGAGAACAAATATTATGAGAACAAAAAATGACCTTTTACTGTTTTTACTGAACAGAAAAAAGACAAAAGCATAAGTAAGATTCAAATTAATGTTACCTTACATTTAAAAAAAGGCCATAATAAACATTATACAGACCAAAAGTAGACATTTATGTGATTAATTCCCCTACTAATGATCAAACTGTTGTACTGACCTGTGACCGAGGGGAAGTAGATGCCAACCAGCAGGGTGAAGAAGCTGGTGATATCAGCCAGGACGTATCGGTTAGTGTTGGTTTCTGGGGCCTCAGGGTCGAGTACTGCTGGTATACCTCGCTTCTCTAACATTGAATTTTTCTCCATAAAGGTACTGAAGAGGTTTTCTGTAAAGAACAAACAAACAAAAAAAGAGACTACATTTTTCCATGCAATTTTAAAACAGAATTCCATAAAATACACGAGTACATTCATTTTGAACATTACATTTAAATAATCATATTACTTTCACCAAGATTTAGTCATTTTATTTTAAATGTAATTTATTCCTGTGATGCAAAGCTGATTTTTCAGCATCATTACTCAGTCTTCAGTGTCACATGATCCTTCTTCAGAAATCATTCCAAAATGCTGATTTGCTGCTCAAGAAACATTTCTTATTATCATCAGTGTTGAGCTGCTTCATATTTTTGAGGAAATATTTATTTTAGGATTTCTTATTGAACAGAAATTTCAAAAGAACAGTATTTATTTGAAAAAGTAAGCTATTAAAGTATTATTGAAACCGTAAAATATGGTAATGAATATTAAAATATCAATGTGAGTGTTGGGGTTTTCTAACCTGCCAGGATGCCACTGGTGATTCCAGGGATTCCCTGGATCTGACTGATGTTGTTGTTGGTGAAGTATTCATCGCAGGTGGCGTTCAGGAACTCTGAATCACAGAAGGCTCTCCAGAGCTTGGTGGTGACTGTGGCATTGCCTCTCTCAATGGTTTTGGCACAAATGTCAAATCCCTTTGACACAAGAGTTCGGTTCCCAAGCACACACACCCTACGCAGGATAAGGTCTGTATGATTATAGTCACTCCTGAAATGTATTCTGTACCCTAAAGAAACATTCCGGACACAAAATTCTACTTACGGAAAGTCAGGTGGGTCAAAAGAAGTCTTGATGACGCCAGCGTAGACAGCGAGAATGGATAGAATGACGCAGGCGAGGAACACAAGGGCCAACTTGTTGACATACTTCACGCCGACAAAGACGACTAAAGCCATGAAGGAGAGCACGATGGTACCGTACACACGCATGTTATTCAACAGTGCTGCCTCAGCCTCTGCTCCCTCCAGACCCTCCATCTTGAATATGGCAGCTGCTGGCACGATGTAGATCTAGGAAAAAAAAAACAAGAGAAAGGAATAAAATAAAATAGTGAAGAAGATCCCAATGGTTAAAGGGGTAGTTCACCCGAAAATGAAAACTTTGTTATCATTTACAAGCCCTTAATTTGTTCTAAACCTGGCTGAATTTCTTTATTCTGCTGAACACAAAAGGAGATATTTTGAAGAATGTTGCTAACTAAATAGTTTTTGGTTCCCAAAGATACTATGAAAGTCAATGGCTACCAGCAATTGTTTGGCTACCAACATCCTTCAAAATATCTTCTTTTGTGTTCAACAGAATAAAGAAACTAGGGTTTGGAATGACAATGGCGTTAAAGGTGAGTTAAAGAAGATGGGATTTTCATTTTGGGTGAACTATCCCTTTAAAGTTGTGCAAAATTAATGTACAAGTACTGTACAGACATCAAAATTGTAAATAATGCTTATTCAGAGTATGCATTAAAAGTTAATTGTTATTTAAAATAAAAGTATCTTGCAAACACACATTATTTTGTTGTAAAAATTTAAGAAAAAACATGTGAAATATGGTTATCATAGTTAACTGAAATGCAAAAAAATTGTTACTTGGAAAAAAAAAATTTACGGAAAAAAATAAATAAAATCTAGTTACAAAGGTAACATTTATCGTTTTTGTTTAGTTGAACTTGATGTACTAAACTAACTAAAACTGACATAAAAAATTTATCAAATTATATAAACAAATAAAAAATTAATAGATAAAAATGGCAAAAACACAACTAAACTACTCAAACGTATGAAAAAGGAAAATGCAAAAATAAAAACATTCACATGTATATAAAAACTATAAGAAAAAAACTAAAATACTAATGAAAACCTTAATAGAAAAAACTAAAATTTCAATGATACTAAAATAACACTGAAGCTAAATAATGTAATTTATAGTTTGCATCATTGCCTGAAAGACTTGTCAGCTAATTTTGCTTTAAAAAAAAAAAAAGACACACACACACACACACACACACACACACACACAAAGCAATGAAAATGTACCAGAAGGATTTCGATGCAGCCCAGGATGTACATGGCTCCTGCAAAAGTGGTGCCCAGATAGAAACATATACCAACAGCCCCTCCAAACTCTGGCCCCAGTGAACGAGAGATCATGTAGTATGAACCTCCAGCTGTAAGTGCACAAACAAATTTACCATTAGGCATATACATAGTAGAGCATTTCATGCCTTCATCATATTTTTCTTTTCTTGAAATGTCCTTTTGACACAAGAGGCACATCTACAGGTTACAGTTATTCCAAATAAACCTAGAGACAGACATGCATTCACACAGTTATGAATGCGGAGCTGATCTCAGCACAGTAGGGAGCTGTACTGTGCACTGTGTAACTGCCCATGAAGAACAACAGGACGGCTGTCGTTTGCTGGGCGTCTGCACACAAACACAAACACGAATTCTGCTCACCTGGCACAACCCCATTGGTGGCAATAGCACTCATTGAGATAGCAGTCAGCAAAGTCTGGAAATAGAGTAAATAAAGATCAATACAGAGGGGACAGTGAGTGACAGAGACGAGAGGCCCCCACTAAGTCCTCCAGTCACTCGTGCAAGAAAAATGTATTTATTAGAAAAGAAACATTGAGTACATTAAGACATTGTGTGGTTGAGGGGGGTTTACAGCCGTATAGCTGACTCATTAATCTTAAGGGAATGGGGGGATAATAATTTTGTCCCAGGCCCCTTGACTTTAAGTGAAGGCCCTGCATGAAACCATGCATTCTGTAATTATATTGTACCATTATTGTGTAATTTTTTGTTTGTTGGTAAAATATTTTGGCAATACTTAACAACAAGGGTTCATTTGTTAACATTAACATTAAATTCTGTATTTACATTAATTTTATAATTTAATAATACATTTTTTGATTTTAAACAGCAAATCAGCATATTAGAATGATTTCTGGAGGATCATGTGACACTGAAGACTGAAGTAATGATGCTGAAAATTTAGCTTTGCATCACATGAATAAATTACATATTAAAATATTTTAGAATATAACATTTTTTTTTTGTAATATTTTTTCGCAGTATTTTTTATACATTGCTTATTGTTAAAGGAAAATGCATTGACTAATGCTAACAAATAAGACCTTATTGTAAAATGTTGCCAATATTTTCATAATAAATTATTACATACGATATTACATACAATGCCCATACATTGCATGTTAACACTGTCTCAGAAACCTGTTTGGTAACAGTTTTTTTTTAAACAAATGTTATTATCATGTCTTCATATTTTATTTTATGCTTTTTTAAAAGTAGTCTCTTATGCTCAACAACAACAAAAAAGTAATACTGCTAAAAAATATTACAATAAAAATTAAATTTTATATTCTAAAATATTTTAATATGTAATTTATTCATGTGATGCAAAGCTAAATTTTCAGCATCATTACTTCAGTCTTCAGTGTCACATGATCCTCCAGAAATCATTCTAATATGCTGATTTGCTGTTTAAGAAACCTTTCTGATTATTATCAATGTTGAAAACAACTGCGGTGCTTATTATTTCTGCGAAAACTGTGATACTTTTTTTAATATCAGGATTATTTCTAAAGAACAGCAATATACAGTAAATCTAATATTATAAATAACTTTACTGTCACTTTTGATCAATTTAAGTAATCTTTGATAAATTTATTTCAAATTTTTGAATGGCAGCATACCTTATCTTACATACATACATTTTTACACTCATGTAACTTGTATGATATTTGATGTACTCAAACTCTAAATCATGAAGCTAGACTATTATTTATTTGTAAGTATTCATATACTGCCAGAACAGCCAAACATTGCGAAACATACCTTGTGACAATGACTAGTGAGTGTGGCTTTGCAGAATTATTCTGTGTGTGTGTGTATTTCCTGGGGTTTGGCAGGGTCAGAAGGGCATGATAGGGGAGTAGGGGCCTATGATTTTCATAATGCTGAAAACATGAATAGAATCACGGAATCCAGTCAAAAAGTGGTATAACTTGGAATTTGGCAAATTTTGAATGAAAAAAATAAGAAAAAATAGGGCTGCACATTTAATCAAATCATTATATGGACTAGTGTATGTGAATATTAAAATGCAAAAAGACTGCTATTTAAATATGAACATGTTCTGTTTGTCTCTGTGTGAATGCACGGTGCAGTTTCGTCTACTATACACCAGCATGCATGACGGTCATGCTGTTTTCAGTATCTGCAGTCGCATTACATGAGGAAATGAACACATGAACTTCATCTCCAGAGCTGCTCTAAGGGTCACTTAGACAACATTTCACCATTTCATTTGATTAAAAAGTATCGTCAGATACACACAGAATCTTGAACAGAAAGGTCTTAACTACAACAAACAAAATATAAGTTTGGTTTAACTTGAAGAAATTGTGACCAAAAATATTTCTATTGTAAGTTCTATTATAAGTAGGATGCACTTCTCAAAAGAACAATAATAATAATAAAATTATTAAAAAATATATTTGGTAAGGTTTCACAAAATATCACAAATTTTTCTTCCATGTTTTAATTAATTACACCTATGTTATGCAGCGCTTTGTTTGCCAATACAGACAAATACAGATGAATTAAAACAGAAAACACATTTTCAAATAAAAAAATAAGTAAATAGAAAACATTTCATAGGGCCCCAGTATTGTAAAAAATATAACAAATTATTAAATTTTTAAAGTTTTATTAATTCAATTAATTAGCCATGCTTTTTGATTATTAAAACGGAATTAAACCATTAAAATGGAATCAATAAAAATGAAAACGGAACATGTAGAATTAGGGAAAAATTAAAACAGATTTCATGGGCCCTAAAAATAATTGGTTGTTTTATAAAAGTTTCATGATTATTTATTTAAACATGCTTTTTTATTATTAACACTTAATCTGATTATTAAAATTGACTCCATCAAAACAAAAACGGCAAATTAAAATGGTGAAAAAATAAAAAATAAATCCCCACAGTATCTAGGAAAAAATAAAGTGGATTTCATAGGGCCCTACGCATGTCACAAGAATCACCAGCAGCAGGAGCGACAAGTGCTAAACTGACAGCTCTGAAATCAAACACCTCATGTAAGCATTTGCATTTATGTTCTTGGCAGAAACTCCGTCTTACTCGCTCACAAACCAACTCACCAAAGTGACTTACAACAAAGTGATTGTATAACTCTAAGCAATCTCCAGTTAAAGGAGCAGAGGGGTAAAAGGAAACCCTAAGCTCTGGAGAGCGAGTCTCTGGGGCTCTTGCTGCATAATGGTAATAAAGAATTCTGCTTTCCAGGCCTGAACAGACCTTTCTGTCTGTGTAAAATACATTCAGATCTGAAGGATAGTGTGCCTATTTGTAGAGTGTTTGAGCTTGTGTGTCCAATCCACTGGCATACCGGACCCCCCCCTCTCCATGCCTCCTGTAGTGTATGTGTGTTTAAGACTGACCGTGGAGCAACACATGAAGACAATGGTGAAGGTTCCCAAGACGCCTCCAGCGCCCACCAACCAGGTCATTCTGAGGAACAGGATCACCCCCAGGATGTTCTGCAGACATGGCAGGTAAACGCCCATGATGGTGCCCATACGTGGAGCCTGTCAATCAACCAATCAATACTCAGGACACCATAGAACATAATGCTCAAAAAACAGAATCATTAAAAGGGCATTTTAGCTGCTTGTCAATCAACAGCCACCCAGTCAATGAGTAGCTGCCATCCATCAACACAGAAGACTGAGGATCATGAAAGAAGGGTCAGTAGTGATTTGGCAGTCTGCAGAGATAATGGAATAGTTCTTGTCACCTGCACGGTTTTCTTGCGCGCCTCCTCGTTGTTTTCTGCCTCCTCATGCTCTTTACTGCCCTGCGTCAGGTTGGAGTAGTTGGCGAGGCTGCTCAGCATAGAAGATACCATTGGACTGGTGTCCATCTCCTCCTACACAACACACACATACAAACAAACGTGTAAACATACTGCACATTCATCTCTAACTGTTTTAAATCATTAGCAACACTGGACTACCTCAAACAGGGCCATGTTTTTCCCATCATACTGCTGGCTTTTCTCTACGTCACTGGTGCTGCTGTTGATAAAGGGGCTGCTCTCTTTGGATGTCGCATCTCCTGTGAACATACATGAAATAAATTATGTTTTATTAGAATCTGAGCTATTTACAATCTATTTACAAAGGACGTAAATTGTGCCACTTTAGGACACTTAAAAAATATTTGTAATAAGTAATAATAAATAATAAGTTTTGGGTTAGCAAGATTATATTTTGAAAGAAATTATTACTTTTAGTCAGCAAGGATGCATTCAATTGGTCAAAAGTGACAATAAAGACACAGTATTTATAAAATTACAAAAGATACTTTTGACCTTTGTATTCATCAAAGAATCATGAAAAAGGATAAAAGAACTGTTTTAAAAGGGGTCATATGATGCGATTTCAATTTTTCCTTTCTCTTTGGAGTGTTACAAGCTCTTGGTGCATAAAGAAGATCTGTAAAGTTGCAAAGACTAAAGTCTCAAATCCAAAGAGATATTCTTTATAAAAGTTAAGAGTCAGCCACACCTACACGCCCCCACATATCTACGTCACTATGTGGGAAGATTTGCATAATGCCGCCCAAATGTTCACGCAAAGAAAGAAAGCGTAACTTTTATTCTCGCTGTAGTATGCCATGTCGTGAAGGCGCTGTGTGTTTCGTTGTGAAAGCAAAACTACTTTGTTTGGTCTTCCAAAAGAGGACAATATCCGCTTCATCATGCCTAGAGCTGATTATGTGGAAAATAATGTGTTTTTTAAACCTTAAACCACATAAACACATTTCATTACACCGAATACACAAAATAATATTCTTTTTAGCAACATCATATGACCCCTTTAACATTGATAATAAAAATAAATGTTTCTTGAACAGCATATCAGAATATTAGAATGATTTATGAAGGATCATGTGACACTAAAGACTGGAGTAATGATGCTGAAAATACAGCTTTTCATCACAGGAATAAATTACATTTTAAAATATATTAAAATAAAATAAACTGTTATTTTAAATTGTAATAATATTTCACAATATTAATGTTTTTACTGTAGCTATGCAGCCTTGGTGTGTATAAGAGAGCACATAATGAAAAAAAAAAAACATAACCCAATCTTTTGACCTGTATTGTACATCAGATAACTAAAAATAAATAAATAAATAAACTCACAAAATCCTGTTAGGTTTTAACATTTTATAAAAAAATATATTATTTGTATTTATACAATTTTATTATGCATTAAATTCATGAAAATCAACATCAAATAAAAACAATAATCCATTTGCAATTTGTCAGACATTGGTCCCACTGGATTTGATTACATGTAAGATCAACTTCATCGCATTAGCATGTAATACTTCAGAACAATTTTGTAGCAGTATCATCAGATATACATCACAAGCATGTTTGGTTCAAAATGCTCTGTTTTCGCAAGACAGCTTTGTCTTACAATATTTGCAGATCATCTTTTCACATCTAACTACAAGTGCTGTGTACAGTACAATAACTCCAATTTCCTGTCCATCTAATAGAAAAGAACAGGAAGGGGGTGGATAAATGCAACTGTAAAGTAAAAACAGCAGCGCATCAACATGGAGCACTCCTTGTGTATCAGTGTGTGTGTGTGTGGGTGAGGAATTCCAGGATTTCTACATACTCTTCCATAGCAACAACCTGGTTCTGAGCCTATTTTTACACTATCGCTTTTAGCCGCATATCCTTTATCAGAAGAACCTTTGATCACTTAATTCTGAAGCAGTGCAATCTCACAGGTTCAGAATGATGCTGTTGTGTCCTATGAACGTCATGGTTTTTAATTGTGTGTATTTCTAAATTGTAGTGCGTATTGTAATTTCTTTAGTATGCTGTCACCTTCACTGCCTTAAGTAGATATACATGATTATATGTGGGAGCATGCTCATTAAATGGCCAAGGGAATCCTGCCTCTTCGCTTGCCCGGTTTAATCTGATGTATTAGTTTAATTAATCATGTTTCCTGGCAAAGCGTTGTACATTTCAATTTTCACAGCATTTGCCTGCTTATTGACCTGCGACCTGATGACCTTTAAATACACAATTCATCACCTTGTAATTTAATCTGTCAACGCTGAATCAATACGCCGCAAAGCCTACGGTAGTTTAAAAAACAAGGACACAAAAAAATAATGTTTAGTTTATTGATAGTTTATTTAAAAAAAAAATCTTTTAGCTTTTTCAAACCAAGCACAATTGAGCTGAATGCTTTTATTGCCTTTGAGGCTAGAAACATTTGTTAAATTCAACCTTAAAATAATGCATAACAAAGCGCTATTGCATATGATCAAAGAAGAAAAGTTGAGATGGTCAATGACCACATACTTTTATTTTTAAAATGTATTTGAATAATTATATGTGTTATATTTGTAACAGAATAATTTCATGATTATTTATATAGAACTTCATATGTATTCATTGATAATCAAATTAATTACATTTCATGAGATCAACTATGACTTTATATTCTCATGATTGTCAATTGTGCTAAACATAAAATCATATATATATATTATTTTTTTTACAATTTATTTAATTTCTATTTATTGACAGCTAGGTTTCTGTTTTAAGGTTTACACATTGAACATTATGCAAAATTAGTTGTAAAGCAATATTATATTTTCAGACATTTTCAGATTGTACTTTAATGATTTAAAGCCAAGTATTTCATTTAGGCATCTTTGGTCTCACATAGTTTGAAAACTCATGAATCATCCTGGTTTAGCACTTGGTTCCTACTGTATGTGTTTCTTTTCTCTCTAATAATCTTTGCAAAAACTCCTACTTCTGGCTCTCTTGACACACACCATCCCACAACCCCAGCAGACTCACAATGTAATAAGCAATAATGAGAAAAAGATTGGGATACAGATTGAGCTAGATCCTAATCTCTGACATCTTGCATGCTGTGTGGTGAAATTTATAACAGAAGCATTTGGTTTATTGTTACAACCCCAGAAGGGACTTGGAGCATCTCTAGACTTATAATAAGGCATCATACAGATATCAAAGCTTGCTAGAAGAGGGGGTCTGCTGATTCTGCCCTGCTGTCCATTTCATGTCTCTGGTTCTGCGATGCTGCAGAGGCAAGAGCAGATAGCTGATGCTTGTAGTTTTCTCAGAGCTATTCTTTCCACCACTTTTTCTACACTGTCTTTGCACTATTAGAAACATACACATACAGTACACACACACACACACACACACACACACACACACACAC
>NW_015505589.1:228079-255402 GCF_001515645.1 Sinocyclocheilus grahami | reverse complement strand
CACACACACTCTCTCACACACACACACACACCCACTCACTCACACACACACACACACACACACACTCTCTCTCTCACACACACACACACACACACACGAAACACACACACACACCACACACACACACACACACACACACACACACACACACACACACACACACACACACACACACACACCTCAGGCCAGCTCTCTTGGCCTGTTCTATTCGTTATTAGCCATAAACTAATATCGTATGCGATCAAATTATATTTAAGCAATATCACACTAGCAATATAGCTGAATCACACCTGCGGTGCATAAACACGTTTATGATACTGCTTTCATACAACAGTTCAACAAATAAAAAGTTAATATTATACAACTTACATTTTATACCAAATATTGCCACTTTGTCAATTTTTTACTCCACCAGCAAAAATATTTGCCAACATATCCACAGCAAAACACACAGCAGGGCTCCTGAATGAATCAGTGTCTTGAACAAATTGGTTGAGTGAATGATTCAGCTGAACGAATCAGTGTTTTGAATGAGTCGCTTGAATGAATTATTCAGATCACTCACTCATTAGCATTTTTATCAGTATTGTCCCGTAATGCCATGTTGTTCTAGGCTGTTTCTACGTGTAATATAAGTCACCTATTTGTAAAAGTACTAGCTAAATGATAAGTTAGTATTAATATGTCAGTAATATTGCTAATAGCTAAGCTTGGTGAAATTATTAGTGCATCAGTCCATACTTATAGCACTTCCCTGTTCTTCATACCAGTCGACGCTTGCACATCAGCGTGTGTGATTATAGCATGATGAGTCAGTCAAAGCCTACAGCAGATCAAGGGAAGAAATTCATGGTAACTTTATGCATATTTCATATATACAGCCCATCAAAGACTAAATAAGTAAATGCTAATTAGTGATGAGCAAAATGTGTAGGCTGAGCAGGCTAAAGCAGAACATGAGCATCATGTTCTTATTTCATGCAGTTTAGCTTAGCAGCTATTGTGAAAAAAGTACACTTTAGCATAAAATAGTTTTTTTAATTTTTAAAAATAAAGTATAATTAAAAACTGTATTTGCAGATAATATAAATGAAATAAAAGGCAATTTAAGTATACTTAAAGTACAAATCCATGACTTAGTTTTTTTAACACAACTAAGTACATTTAAAAAAGTAATATAAAATAAAGTATAATTTTATAAATAGATTTTATAGTATTGCAAGTGCACATTCAATACAAGCAAGCACACTTCTTTTTCACAAGGAACGAATTGCTGACTAGTTGTTGTTTGCTGCTTCTTTACAATGCTAGCAATTAAACTAATGCTTGGCAAAACAGACTGTCTATCATATTTGACTTTGTCTGACTTCCACAGTTGGGGTGTTGGCTCTTCGTTGAGCTCATATGCTGTTACAATATGGCTCAGAAACATTTTTTAAAAATGCTAATGGTCTCTGTTGAGTGATAATTGCAACAGTAAAAGTTAATTGCTGACTAGTTGTTGTTTGCTGCTTCTTTACAATGCTAGCAATTAAACTAATGCTTGGCAAAACAGACTGTCTATCATATTTGACTTTGTCTGACTTCCACAGTTGGGGTGTTGGCTCTTCGTTGAGCTCATATGCTGTTACAATATGGCTCAGAAACATTTTTTTAAAATGCTAATGGTCTCTGTTGAGTGATAATTGCAACAGTAAAAGTTAATTGTTGTTACAGCAGCACATTTAATATGAAAGCATAAAACTAATATAAAACAACAATAAAATTGAGCAATAAAAAGTCAAAGCCCCAGTGTACTATAAAAAGTGAAAATACAAAAACTACAAATAAACAGCCATGTTGCTCAGATACATCTGTTGTTAATATGGGAATGTTCAGTGAAATTAAGACAGCACTGCACTCGTTCCCTCTAAGCACCTTTGCCTTTCTATAATCCACAGTTTTAAAATCTGCTTTGTAAAGCCCATTTCAGCCCATGACATCAAAGTAATCTGCTTTTAAATTTTTTATGTTTTGCCTGCCCCTTTTTCTTTCTCTTGTATTTGTGTGGTCACATTTAGTATTTAGTACTTCATAACACATTCAGTACTTCATACCTCTAAATACTTATGGTGTGTTGGATCCATGTGCTGACTCTTATGACAAAGAAGTACACTTAAGCACTTATTGTGGCTGTACTTATTTTGTAAGACACTTTTTTTGCAATTAAATTAAACTGTTTACAGTTTAAGTTTAGATTAACTTAGCAGTGCTTTTTTGACCGACATAAATAGGACTTAACGTAATTTCGTAATACTCATATACCTGAATGTCATTTCTATCGAAACTTATTTGTCATGCATACAAATATGTTTGTAATTGCAAACAAACATGCTTATTTGTCATGATAAAGTTGCAATTTAGCTACATTTCAAATAATATCTTTAAATGTAATATTGAATATCACACATTAGTTAATTTATAATCAACTACTTTGCATGTAATTTAGTAGGTTAGTAAACATATCAAAATAAATGTACTTCTTTAAAGAATGACTATTAAAACATAATTTAAAATGTGCTTCTAAGTAAAGCTTTTAATTTGACATTATTATGTCAAAATATTCAGTACATTTATTTTCTTTATCAGAAGGGGAAATACCCAAAATGTGGAGAACATCGAGAATTTTTTAAAATTTTGACAAACCCAAAGTCCAGAAGTGGGCAAAACGTGGGCAAAAAGAGGGCCTATCTGGAGCATAAAGATCAGACCATCAAGCTACAATGAATCCAGTTTAGACGACCAGGAATTCGAGCTATTTCGGGTCCAGCCCCTTAAAGGACTTCACGATCGGAGAGCCTATATATTCCCTAAGGCTGAATGTCATCTTTGTCAGCTCCTGAATTGAAGCACCTTTATCAAACTGAAGGAGAGAGCAGGTGTTTGAGAAGCCTGCAGAATTGGTTAGCTTGTGTCTCGAGCTCCCTGAGGCTGATTATATCAGGCTGTGCCGCTGTGTGGATCTTCCTCAATTCCCTTCACAACTGATCAGCAGAGATAGCCAGGCTGAGACTGAGGGAGTGGGATGGAGGCTTCAGTGTCCTCACTGCATGAAAGGGTTATAGTGGGCAACTGAAAACCAAATTTGACGAAAGCAAGCTTTGCTTTAATGCATGGCTACTGTCCAGTTTGCAGTCGGTGATGGTTTTCATCCCACTCCACACCTCCTTCATGCTGTTCTGACAAAGTTTGCAATCACGCTTGTGAAGGCAATTTAAGTATACTTAAAGTACAAATCCATGACTTAGTTTTTTTAACACAACTAAGTACATTTAAAAAAGTAATATAAAATAAAGTATAATTTTATAAATAGATTTTATAGTATTGCAAGTGCACATTCAATACAAGCAAGCACACTTCTTTTTCACAAGGAACTAATTGCTGACTAGTTGTTGTTTGCTGCTTCTTTACAATGCTAGCAATTAAACTAATGCTTGGCACGCTGTGTGGATCTTCCTCAATTCCCTTCACAACTGATCAGCAGAGATAGCCAGGCTGAGACTGAGGGAGTGGGATGGAGGCTTCAGTGTCCTCACTGCATGAAAGGTTAATTGTTGTTACAGCAGCACATTTAATATGAAAGCATAAAACTAATATAAAACAACAATAAAATTGAGCAATAAAAAGTCAAAGCCCCAGTGTACTATAAAAAGTGAAAATACAAAAACTACAAATAAACAGCCATGTTGCTCAGATACATCTGTTGTTAATATGGGAATGTTCAGTGAAATTAAGACAGCACTGCACTCGTTCCCTCTAAGCACCTTTGCCTTTCTATAATCCACAGTTTTAAAATCTACTTTGTAAAGCCCATTTCAGCCCATGACATCAAAGTAATCTGCTTTTAAATTTTTTATGTTTTGCCTGCCCCTTTTTCTTTCTCTTGTATTTGTGTGGTCACATTTAGTATTTAGTACTTCATAACACATTCAGTACTTCATACCTCTAAATACTTATGGTGTGTTGGATCCATGTGCTGACTCTTATGACAAAGAAGTACACTTAAGCACTTATTGTGGCTGTACTTATTTTGTAAGACACTTTTTTTGCAATTAAATTAAACTGTTTACAGTTTAAGTTTAGATTAACTTAGCAGTGCTTTTTTGACCGACATAAATAGGACTTAACGTAATTTCGTAATACTCATATACCTGAATGTCATTTCTATCGAAACTTATTTGTCATGCATACAAATATGTTTGTAATTGCAAACAAACATGCTTATTTGTCATGATAAAGTTGCAATTTAGCTACATTTCAAATAATATCTTTAAATGTAATATTGAATATCACACATTAGTTAATTTATAATCAACTACTTTGCATGTAATTTAGTAGGTTAGTAAACATATCAAAATAAATGTACTTCTTTAAAGAATGACTATTAAAACATAATTTAAAATGTGCTTCTAAGTAAAGCTTTTAATTTGACATTATTATGTCAAAATATTCAGTACATTTATTTTCTTTATCAGAAGGGGAAATACCCAAAATGTGGAGAACATCGAGAATTTTTTAAAATTTTGACAAACCCAAAGTCCAGAAGTGGGCAAAACGTGGGCAAAAAGAGGGCCTATCTGGAGCATAAAGATCAGACCATCAAGCTACAATGAATCCAGTTTAGACGACCAGGAATTCGAGCTATTTCGGGTCCAGCCCCTTAAAGGACTTCACGATCGGAGAGCCTATATATTCCCTAAGGCTGAATGTCATCTTTGTCAGCTCCTGAATTGAAGCACCTTTATCAAACTGAAGGAGAGAGCAGGTGTTTGAGAAGCCTGCAGAATTGGTTAGCTTGTGTCTCGAGCTCCCTGAGGCTGATTATATCAGGCTGTGCCGCTGTGTGGATCTTCCTCAATTCCCTTCACAACTGATCAGCAGAGATAGCCAGGCTGAGACTGAGGGAGTGGGATGGAGGCTTCAGTGTCCTCACTGCATGAAAGAGTTATAGTGGGCAACTGAAAACCAAATTTGACGAAAGCAAGCTTTGCTTTAATGCATGGCTACTATCCAGTTTGCAGTCGGTGATGGTTTTCATCCCACTCCACACCTCCTTCATGCTGTTCTGACAAAGTTTGCAATCACGCTTGTGCTGTTATCATTTCTCCCCTATCTCGAGTACCATTTTCATGTCTTCCTGTATCCTCTTTGCCGCCTCCATTTGTCTTCAGACCACCTTCTTTTGGCTCAGCAGGTCCTTCAGAACTTTAGTGATTCATGTTTTGTTGTTGGGGAAAACAACACGGTCCTCACTAAAGCACCTCGGTGTCACTGTATGACTCACAGAACACGTCTTATTCGGTTTACTTCAAGTAAAGCCTCCTTTACTTCCGTTTTGTCCTAGTGGTAAAAGGCACTTGTTAAATGGTCAGTTTGCATTAGGGAAGAGATGCTGCATCCAGAAGTCCTAGAATTTGTTGGATCTTCTTGTTCTTGTTCGGTTCCCTCATAGATGAGATGTCGTTTATTTGCTTGCTTAATTTTAATTGTTCATTGATTAATGCTATTCATTGACTTATTAAGTCTGCTAAATTGGAACAACTAATTTTGTATTTAATGCACTTTAATTGTACGGAAGAAGTTCTTAGGTCCAACTAAAGATATACTGAAGTATATTTGATTATGCTAAAGCGGAACTACTGCAAGTATACTTCAGGTTTAAATATCTTGCATTTAAAGACCGATATTATTCAAATATCAAACAATCCTCATCAATGGTGGCATTAAAACACATTTTAGGCTTGATTTTAAGAAATGTGCATTGTGCAGAAGCAGTACTCCAAATAATGTTTAATTATAATTTTTACATCAGAAAGTCTTGAGCGATATGTCAGTAAATATGTCAATAGATTTGAACTATACTTAGTATGAAATAAATGTATTTTAAATATATTACTTTTTTACTAGGGAAAACATCATAAAAACTTGTTACTACACTGATGAAAACTAAACTAAAATGGTTATAGTTAACAGGTTCAGTAAGAGGGGAATGTACATGCTACTGAATACAGAAATACGATGTAGAAAATAATAAAATATGATCCAAATTGTCCAGATAAATCTTACCCATTTCAGTATTTAAGAAAAAAAAAAATCAGTCAACTCCCTAGAGGTTCTTTTCATTGCTGCCTTTTTTATACATCCTCTATTTTCTATAATGCCAATCTTATCTGGTCTCTTGAGAAGAAATCAATTACATTGCATCACTTCTGGGTCATGGCCAAAGATGTAACTGATCTTTGTTTACTGAAAGAGGGATTGTGTTTCAGAAAACTATTTATTTTGTTTCATAAACAGCACTCCACTCTACTCTTTCCTTATTTTACGCAAGTAGCATTAAATGATATCCCTTTTTAATCATGATGGCACTTCCCTTAGGACAAAGGCCTTTATCTAGTATATACACAGAGAGCCAAACTGCAATTACTGCTTGCCCTGATAACCCAGAATTTTATGTTTCTCGCAAATTATCCTCCACACTCTTTAAAATAAAGGTTCCAAAAAGGGGTTTTCGCAGTGATGCCATGGAAGAAACATATTTGGTTCCCCAAAGAACCTTTCAGTGAACAGTTCTTAAAAGAACCGTTGTTAAACATTTTTCATGGAACCCACAGATGCCAATAAAGAACCTTTATTTTTAAGAGCCAGTCAACACATCAGTGATTATACAGGATGGGTGTCAGATGTATTAGCATCAAGGTTTCTTTAAATCGCTGTTTTGACAGGTTTTCTCTACTGTGATGCATCATCTAGGGTGTGATAGTCATGTTTGATCTAAGAATCTTCTTTAGAGAAGCTATTTATCTTCTCTGAGTATTTGGCCACATACACACTGTAAAGTTTTTAAGGGGATAGTTCACCCAAAAATTAAAATTCTGTCATTAGTTACTCACCCTCATGTCATTCCAAACCCGTAAGACCTTCGCTCATCTTGAACCACTGATGTCACATGGGCTATCTTACTGATGTACTTACTAGCTTTCAACACCTTGAACATGGTAGTTGTGTTGCTGTCTGTGCCGGGTCAGAAAGCTCTCAGATTTCATCAAAAATATCTTCATTTGAGTTCCGAAGATGAATGAAGGTCTTACGGGTTTGGAACGACATGAGGGTGAGTAATTAATGACAGAATTTTCATTTTTGGGTGAACTATCCCTTTAAATACAGGAGTGAATCTGTTGAATTATCGTTTTGTGTGTATACAAAACCGAACTCACTCTCGAAACTGCCATGACTGACATCATTGTAATCATAGTAGCGTTTTGCTGTCTCGTGTTTGGTATTCACTATTTTTGACCAAAGTAATATTACAGCTACCAAAGACTCATTATGTTCGGCTATCTTAACTAAATCACCAACAGAGGCGCCATGTTTTGTTTATGTTTGGAAGGCTGCAAACATAAATGCATGCTCTCAAAGGGTTGCCATGTCCACTATAAGTGATGATTATTTGTGCTTTAGGCTTGTTGTTTGGGCTCGGCTCATCCAGTTTATAGAGTTAATAAAGTAGGCAGGTGCAGGACGCGATATCTTGTTTTGGGCTTTTTCCCAAGATAACACATTTGGATTTGGATTTTTTTTCCTAGCAAGATCAGGCAATGCTAATGAGTCAAGATATACTTCGTTCCCTGTGATTTAATGCACCACAACTTTGATGTATGTCTAAATGCATAATTAACAACTAGTTTTTTCAGTTCGTTTTTGTACACACTGCACGAATTTCACTTTTTTGTGAGTCATTTCGGTAGTAGAATACAGTTGTCACTCCCTTAAATTACTGAACTATGTTCTTCTTGTGTACAGAACAAGATTTAGCACCAAAAGGTGAATTGACCAACGAATTTAGTGTGTATTGTAAGAACTTACAATTCATTCAAGATTTCATTAGCCATTGTGTTCCCTGGGAATCGAACCTATGGCCTTGTCCTTATCAACACCAAATTCGAGTTGTTCCAGCACAAGTTTTATCAGATCTAGACAGAAAGTGGGGGCAGAACATAAGAACAGCATCAGGGTCAATCCTGGAACAGGCGGAGTCAAAGAAAATAACCCAAACAGGATTAATCCCCAGATTTCCTGTTTGTTACGCGGATCCCTTTTCACCATGATATTGGGTCACATCCATTTAGTCTTGAGTAAAGTAGAAAAGAAACCAGCGACTGTACAAAAGATATTACTGTTAATTAAATAACTGCTGATCCTCAGATTCAGGAGCTTTGATGATAAAAGACAGTTAAAGACCTGAAATATTAAAGATGATGTCTGCTAATAAGCTGCAATGAGAGACTTTGTTTTAGAGAAAACTGACAAGAGAAGTAACAAAGGTGGAGAAATAGAGACATTATAAGAGAAGAGCTTGAGGCATGTCAACTCTCTTTCACAGTTCTCAAGTGTATTTAATGCAGAGGAAATTAACCTAGACTTGGGAAAATGACATATCTAACAGGTCTGTTTTGGTGTGTATCTTTTAAATGCTTTTTTCTCTCAGTAGTTGGACTGAATATACAAGCATTTATCCTCAAGCCAAAAGTGCTGATTCGTGGAGCAGGCAATGTGGAGTTGGTGACAAAGAAAACTAACACTATGCCAACTGGCTTAATCCAAACAAACTTAATGGTAGAAGGCTTCAGTGTAGGCAAAACATACAAACTGTCTGAATTCACGAGCACAGAATTGGACATATGGTGGAGATTTGATTGAGAAGCCCTCCAGAGTGAGCAGACCAGCAGTCATTTATCTCATGTCATAAGCTCATCTGTATGTGCTGTGAATGTCTTGAGGTGGATCTAAATTAGTGTTTCAGAGCCAAAGGCTGACCAGTCTTGCATAGTAAGACATTTGACTATCGTGGAAGTTCTCAAACATTTTCAGGTGACGGAATGATGGAAAATCTGGGGGAATCCACCAGCTTTCAGCAACCTGATAACAATTACCTGCCATTTTAAATTCTAGGTTATTTATTTATGTATTTTTATCCTGTGTCTTGAAACACACTCAATTATATTGATCCATATTTTACCACCAATTTACCAATTTTATGAAGGTTGCACAACTGGCCTAAAAAATCTACTATAATTTTGACAATTGTAATCTTGATCAGCAAATCAGCATATTAGAATGATTTCAGAAGGACCAAGTGAAAATTCAGTAATACATTTCAAAATATATTAAAATAGAACTCATATTTGTTTATATCTCACAATTCTGCGTTTATATCATGGCGTTCTGCACCCCCCTAAAAAAAAGGCTGAATTGTGAGATAAAAAGTTGCAATTAAGATTTTAAATCCATGATGTAAACTCAGCATTTTGCAGGACAAAAATAATGGCAAGAGTTTCTATCTTGCAATTCTGTATATAAAAAATATAGGTTGCTGTGACTTTTTATCTCACAATTCAGGCACAACTCAGAATCTGATTAGAAATACAGCAAAACCAGTATTATTATAATATAAAATAACACTTTTCTGTTTTAATATATGCTCATTTGAAGGAATTTAAAAGTTTAAAGGTGGAGAATGTAAAAACAGCAGTTCATGACAAGAAAATATGTGGTTTTCTGAGTCCTGAACTTAAGCCAATTCAGATGCTGAGGCATAAGCTAAAGAGCTGTGCAATTAAGACAACCCAGAAGGATCTTTAAGTAACTGAACAGTAGGCTCTACAAGGCAAACGGAATTCAAGGGTTCACTTACTTTTTCCACACTACACTGTGAATGATTGCTCAGTGTATTCAGTAAACATGTGAAAAGTTCTACTGTTTGTGTATTATCAGTATAGCCAGATTGTGCTTGTTTGTAACTGTGCATTAAACTAAGATTAGACTACAATTTATGAGCAATGCAGAAATTCAGAAATTTTCAAAGGGTTCAGAAACATATACAGTATATAGGCTCTTTCATTCTATAATACTTGTCTGTTTGCAGTGAGCTATTAAAGTCAGAGTCAAAAGGTTCTGTGCAACAATGGCAAGCATTGTTCTGTGTCTAAATCTCTGGTCGTTCACAGTCTTTGCCCTCAAATCCTTTGTGTGGTGTGCGTGAACATTATTGACACAAACCTTCATGTCCCCAGGAGAGCTCACCACCAATTCAGTGACTCAAGTCTTACATAATGACTGTCCAGACCACAAGTCAGAAGCGCAGAGAGGACCGCAGCTGTGTGTGTGTCTGTGTATGTAGACCATAGCCAAAGGCAGTACTGCAGCTGCAGTGTGTGACGTTCTTCAGAAATCCCTCAGCACTGCCATTACAATAAATGTGAATGTGATTGCGGATCAGTGTAGTGAAACAGACAATATATAATACACAAATATTATTACGCATATATGCATAGACGCAAAGACGCACACTTAAGCATACTTGAATACTTAAGTGAGAACTGAATGTTTTCAGGCAGTACTTGCTTCTTAATTGCAAATAACTGAAAATGTAATGTAGTTTAAAGTTATATTAAATGCCATTACCTGAACTTAAGTGTGCTTTTTTGACTCACTTAAGTAGGTCTTAAAGGGATAGTTCACTGAAGAATGAAAATTCTGTCGTTAATTACTCACCCTCATGTCATTCCAAACCTGTAAAACCTTTGTTCATCTTCGGAACACAAATTAAGGTATTTTTGATGAAATATGAGAACTTTCAGACCCTGCATAGACAGCTAAAAAAATTACGGTTGAACCACTGATGTCACATGGACTATTTTAACGATGTCCTTACTACCTTTCTGGGCCTTTTTGGTAGTTCCATTGCTGTCTATGCAGGTTCAGAAAGCTCTTTGATTTCATCAAAAATATCTTAATTTATAAAAAAATATCTTAAAAGGTCTTACGGGTATGGAACAACATGAGGGTGCTTAATTAATGACAGAATTTTAATTTATGGGTGAACTATCCTTTTAAGTACATTTTTATACATAATTTGATAATTTCTTCTATTGTCTTTGAAATATGGTTAAACTGTACTGCTGAATGTACTGACAAGCATTTATGGTAACTAAAATATACTTAATTGTAATTTCTAATGAAACGTATGCAACATATTTAAATATACTACTAAGTATGCAATTTAGTACATTTATAATAACTGACTTTTTCGTCAATAACTAATAACTGTTAAATAATAATAATAACTGACGTTTCATTTCGTTTAATAGAATAAGACACTACAGTTAAAATTACATATGACAAAAAAAGCATGACAAATTGTTAAAACGTTATGTTATTAAAATGATGTAAAATGTACCTCTGCAATTACAATGACAGCTTTTAAAAAATACTCTTTTTAAGATTTTAGGCACACTACAAGCGCATATTCAATACAATTAAGTGCACTTCTTTTTCACATGGGATGTCCTGCGGTATACACTGTCAAAATGTTGTCATGTATTATATAGTATAATATTACGAATTTTAAAAGTGTACTCAAGTGTGTTAAAAAGTGTACTCTCTTCAAGTATACTTAAGCGGCCATATATCCAATTAATATGATATAATCTTCAAGTACAGTGTTTTAAAAAATATACTTTTAAGATTTAAAATACACTGCAAGTGCACATTCAATACAATTAAGTGCACTTCTTTTTCACAAGGGTCTGGCTCATAGCTAGGCCTACAGTATACAGAACAGACCCATGAGGCTCACTACAACACAAATGGCCTTAGAGATACAATACAGGAATAGCACAATTTGATGTGACAACTGAATGCCACTAAATATGGGTCCATTTAACTAGCAGATTGTTTAAAACACCAGCAAAGACTAGATCAGCACAGGTTGTGTCTCTCACGTGGTAGATTTATCCCAAAATGGACAGTTTACACTAGCTTTCATAGGCTTTACTAGAAGTGTGTCTCACTAGGATTATCCCACATGCGGAGTGGGTGACTGTGGCATGCCAGATATTGCACAAATTTCAGTAAATAGGCCACCTGAACGCAAGCGCACACGTACACGTACAAAGGCACGCGCAGACACACGCCACAGCTGTCAGATTAATGTTCCACTGAAGGTACTGACACACAAAGTGCTGCAGAGCTGCAAAGGTGCTGCTGTTGGCCTGAGAAATGTCTCCCTCCCTCCTTTTCTCTGTCTTCATCTTCCTCCCACTCTACTGTCGCAGACTCTTTTGATGAAATCCCCCAGCTGTCTTGCTCTCCTCACGCTGCAGTCTGCCAGTCAAAATACACCTTTCATAGATGCTGCTTATCTGAACAGATTCATGGCCATATAAAAAGTCCCGGCTGTACTGAAGCACCGTGAATACTGTACAGCATCGGTGCTCTGACGCAGCAATTTTTTAACACTCGCAGCAGAGGATGGATGCTGAACATTCTTTAATGTCTAGGTTCATTGGTCCCGAGACTTGCATTGACTTAGAGATGACACAGCATGGGAGTGAAGGGGGAACAGTCATTCTGAATTAAATCAATGGTTGCCGAAGGACAAGTAAAGCGTTGCCAGGGAACAGGTTGCTTAGTAACAACAAAGAGTTGACTGGTATTCAACGGCTTAATCATAACATACCTTCACTGTCAAACCGCGTCCTTCAGTGCAGCAAGGTTAAACATCCACCCTGAGAACATTTATTTGCAATAAATTATACTTTAAAGGTGCCATATGATACACTTTTGTCACATTTTATTTTGTATAGCATTTTGTGATATCAGTACCTTAAAGGATTAGTTCACTTCCAGAATGAAAATTTCCTGATAATTTACTAACCCCCGTGTCATCAAAGATGTTCATGTCTTTCTTTCTTTAGCCGCAAAGAAATTACGTTTTTTGAGGAAAACATTCCAGGAATTTTCTCCATATAGGTAGACTAAAACTGAGGCCAATGGGTTGAAGGTCCAAATGCACTTCTTTTTCACATGGGATGTCCTGCGGTATACACTGTCAAAATGTTGTCATGTATTATATAGTATAATATTACGAATTTTAAAAGTGTACTCAAGTGTGTTAAAAAGTGTACTCTCTTCAAGTATACTTAAGCGGCCATATATCCAGTTAATATGATATAATCTTCAAGTACAGTGTTTTAAAAAATATACTTTTAAGATTTAAAATACACTGCAAGTGCACATTCAATACAATTAAGTGCACTTCTTTTTCACAAGGGTCTGGCTCATAGCTAGGCCTACAGTATACAGAACAGACCCATGAGGCTCACTACAACACAAATGGCCTTAGAGATACAATACAGGAATAGCACAATTTGATGTGACAACTGAATGCCACTAAATATGGGTCCATTTAACTAGCAGATTGTTTAAAACACCAGCAAAGACTAGATCAGCACAGGTTGTGTCTCTCACGTGGTAGATTTATCCCAAAATGGACAGTTTACACTAGCTTTCATAGGCTTTACTAGAAGTGTGTCTCACTAGGATTATCCCACATGCGGAGTGGGTGACTGTGGCATGCCAGATATTGCACTAATTTCAGTAAATAGGCCACCTGAACGCAAGCGCACACGTACACGTACAAAGGCACGCGCAGACACACGGCCACAGCTGTCAGATTAATGTTCCACTGAAGGTACTGACACACAAAGTGCTGCAGAGCTGCAAAGGTGCTGCTGTTGGCCTGAGAAATGTCTCCCTCCCTCCTTTTCTCTGTCTTCATCTTCCTCCCACTCTACTGTCGCAGACTCTTTTGATGAAATCCCCCAGCTGTCTTGCTCTCCTCACGCTGCAGTCTGCCAGTCAAAATACACCTTTCATAGATGCTGCTTATCTGAACAGATTCATGGCCATATAAAAAGTCCCGGCTGTACTGAAGCACCGTGAATACTGTACAGCATCGGTGCTCTGACGCAGCAATTTTTTAACACTTGCAGCAGAGGATGGATGCTGAACATTCTTTAATGTCTAGGTTCATTGGTCCCGAGACTTGCATTGACTTAGAGATGACACAGCATGGGAGTGAAGGGGGAACAGTCATTCTGAATTAAATCAATGGTTGCCGAAGGACAAGTAAAGCGTTGCCAGGGAACAGGTTGCTTAGTAACAACAAAGAGTTGACTGGTATTCAACGGCTTAATCATAACATACCTTCACTGTCAAACCGCGTCCTTCAGTGCAGCAAGGTTAAACATCCACCCTGAGAACATTTATTTGCAATAAATTATACTTTAAAGGTGCCATATGATACACTTTTGTCACATTTTATTTTGTATAGCATTTTGTGATATCAGTACCTTAAAGGATTAGTTCACTTCCAGAATGAAAATTTCCTGATAATTTACTAACCCCCGTGTCATCAAAGATGTTCATGTCTTTCTTTCTTTAGCCGCAAAGAAATTACGTTTTTTGAGGAAAACATTCCAGGAATTTTCTCCATATAGGTAGACTAAAACTGAGGCCAATGGGTTGAAGGTCCAAAGGGCTCTACACGATCCCAGCCGGGGATCTTCACGTCTAATCTAGCCAAACGATCAGTAATATTCTTTAAAAAAAATAAAAAAACTATATACTTTTTAACTATAAATGCTTGTATTGCACTAGCTCTGCAATGTGCATGCATGACTTCACGCATTGCGTAAATTCTGCATTGCTATTTATCGTAAATAGAAAATCTTTTGTAATATTACTTATGTATTATTTAATAATTTTAATGTATCCTAGCGTAATAAAAGCATTAGTAGTGTAAATTGCCTCTGTACATGTTAAGATTGAAATTTTCTGGAATGAGCTAATTATGGCTGAACCTCCCATGTATCTAGAAATTAGTATTTTATTCTTGTGTCTCTGAAATAATTTCTGATTACTTCATCGTGACTAGGTGGGCCGAGTTGCTGAATACTGAATTGAATTGTTATGCAGATGTGGGCAGTTTAATGTTAATATGCTCATGGTTGATGTTTCTTCCAAAAGAGAAAGAAAAATCCTGTGTTCCACAGCTCCTTTTAAACTACGTACAATGTTATATGAATGCACATTTGGAGATACTTAAGAAAATACATTGTAGTGCTGGGTAACTGAAGGGCAGGGACTGACCCACTGAACAGCCAAACTTTAAATCAAATCAAAGTCTCTCCAGATCTGATATACAGCTATTGACACCCACAGACAGCTATTAATACAATAAGCTAGGCCGAGTGTCTCTCTCTCTCTCTCTCTCTGTCTCTCTCTCACTTCACAGGGTCACTCTTAGCATGGATCAGATTTAATCTCCCATAATGTCTCGTCCTGGCACTGACATCGCATTCTCCTGCAGTCCATTCCACCATCTCCCATCTATTCTATTCTATTCTATTCTATTCTATTCTATTCTATTCTATTCTATTCTAAGCTCCAAATTAAAAAGGCAGCACAGAAGTAGCATAAAAGTAGTCATGATATGTGTACTATACATTTTCTCATTTACTCAGTGTGTTTTAAATTAAAACCTGTAAGACTTTTAAGCTTTAAAAAGATGCAAAATTACCATAACCGATGAGGTAGTAATAAAGCAGGCATGTCCGAAAAAAAAAACATTCTTTTGAGATCTTTTCAATAAATCATTTGATCCTAAAAAGTCAATTTAAATGATTAATTGATTAATTGAACTGATTCTGAGTTGGGTTCAGCTCATTGACTCAGTGATTCAGTTACAACAGTTAGCCGCCCAATGAAGGGGAACATTATCAGCCACTTACAGTTCATTTCTATTTTCTAAATCTGTGTTATTATTCTTATTGTGTATTATTCCTCCATGGATATGTATAATTTTTTTATGTCATTTTTAATCAAAATATCATAACACAATCTTCCAGCGAAATGTCAGACTTCTTTCTGGAGTCGTATAATGGATCGATATTCAGTGTTACTTGGATGTACATTACAATACAGAAAATATCTGTCACTACTTACATTACGTTATAACTTTAAATTAAACTTTTAACTTGGAGTAAAAGCCATACAGATAACTTATGATATTTCTATGATCCATTATGTGTTTTTGGGCCAGATTTACTAACAGCTTGCAAAAGCGCATACCTTCTTTTGGCATTAGAAAACTATTGTCAGGAATTACTAAAGGTATGTGGTGAAAAAAATAGTGATAAAAAGGTGTCAACAGATATTTTTGCAACCATAAGTACTGCATATTCATTTGTACCAATGAATTGTTCATTGTTTTCCCTTTCAGACACAAAATTTATGGGAGGAGAAGGGCAAGGTGATTTACTGTACTACGGTTTGCGGTAGACAATTTACTGGTATTTGTGCCATTATTTAATGAAAAAAGTCTTAACCAGTTTTGTATTTCAAATGGCTGTGATAGCTGCTGATTTGCGCTGCTCTTGGTAGATTGCATTGGTCATTATGGAAATGATCTGGCTGCATCTGTGTTCTTTAATTTGCTCAGCAGATCAACCAAACTTATCACTCCGATCTGTACTTTTATGCGATTGTGATGCTAATTTGCCCTGTTTAGTAAATCTGGCCCTAAATCTGCATTATATTAAAATCCAAAAGCAAATACATCTGTAATCACATGCCTTAGGTAAAACTGTGACATCTCTGATGATAAATTGATATGCAGCATATTATACAAGTCCAACAGTGTGATTGAGTGCCTATCCCTATAAGCCTATTGTTGGGGGTTCTTTCAGGAATGCATCTCTGACCTTGCACCTCCATCCATGCACCTGCACACACACACACACACACACACACACACACACACACACGTCTGGTTTGCTGTCCTTGTGGGGACTCTCCATAGGCGTAATGCTTTTTCTACTGTACAGACCGTACATTCTATTGCTCTACACCAACCCTACACCTAAACCTACCCCTTACAGGAAAATATCCTTAATTGTGCATACAAGCACACATGCAAACATACAGTACACACTGACATGCGCACACTCAAACATTACCTCTGATTTTCTTTTTTTTTTGGTTAAATTGAACGTATGAATGCATGAAAAGGTTGGATTTTTTTTTACTTCAATTCAATAAGTAAGCAAACAGAGTCACAGTGTTGATGGCATTCAGCTCAGCAAACACAGATCTCTATCTTTTTCTCTCCATGCAGTCTGACCTACATAATGGAGAACTACTGCCTGATGGTGCATGCCACTGCCACAAGAATACACACACACACACACACACACACACCAATATCAGATACGCATGTAATGCACCAGACATATTGTGCATTCATGCTTGAAATCCACATGATTCATTCAGATTTTTCATTACTATTGTGATTCCTTCAAACATAAAATTTTCTGCACAAAGTCACCTGATATGTGTGTTTGTGTGTGTGTGATAGATATATAGATATAGACAGATATACTGATTTGCCTTGTTTTAATTATCAATGTTGAAAACAGCTGGTGCGTAATACATTTTTGTGGAGACTGTGATACAAGCGTGATGTCAAATGGTTTTATACTAGTCAAAATGAAACAACACTTTTTAAAAGTGATTTTTCACTACTATTTACAATATACTGTGCATTTTCATGGATTTAATAAAATATTTTTGTTATAAGAGATGATAAAAACAACTTCAAAACCTTAATAAAGAAAAAAAAAGAACTTGACAGCTGACTGTAAAATTAAAAGCCAAACATGTGAGTAACGTCATTTATTTAAGCCAAGAAATAAACTTCTATTCAAAATGTATAATGAACTATACAAAAAGCATTTCAAATGTTTCTAGTTTGTTTTATAGTACCCCAAAATCAAACAGTTCACCCCTTACATGCCTTATCACGTCCGTCAAAAACTTGCTTGTTGTCAGTAAGAATATTAGAACTAAAAACATTGACAGAATACACTCATGGGCATCAATCCCTTCACTGATTACTTGCAAGCTAAGAAATAAGTCAATTATTACCTTTTGATTCATCGGTTTTCAATATCTTCGCAGTTGTTTAAAAGGCAATTATCAAATTAAGTTTGATAAAATATTGTTTCATTTTTCAATAAAAGATTATACATTTTACATGATTTGTTACATTTAATTACCCCTTTCCAGGTTTTCAGTCATATTTAAATAACCAGAGATTTGGAAAATGTTAGTTGAAAAATGCCACCCACAAGGACATTCTTCCCTTTAACTCTTTGTATAATTACCTGGTGTGTTAAAATTGTATCCTTTTTAACAGGAAGCCCACAAGTGAACCGGCCCACTAAGAAAAGTCCCTGTGTTCCCTATGGCCAGTTCATCCCTGCACACCACACAAATTACCTTTTTTAAGAGCCGCTGGTTGCACTGACATTAAAGCGTTCATAGGTCAGACCAGTCTGAGACAGTCCTGAATACTGCTACTTAACAGGCCAGCTTACAGAGATCAGCACCCGCACAAGGAACTCCAGCCAGCTGAGCGGCTATTAAAGATTCGTCCCACAGAGTGGGAGAGCAGGACAAAGTGTTAAGAGCCAATACTGGCAGACTTCACCAGACTTCAATGGCACATGGTGTGAAAACAGTCCTGTTGAAAGAGGACATGGTTTTGGACTAAACACACACACAGCTTCTTTTAGCACATGGGATGGAACGTCATATGTCACTGTCTTGCGCACGAACATGTCAACTGCCACAAAACCCCAGGCAAAGCGCCGCTTAGAAATCTGTTGTGTCTGTGAATACGATAAATAAACACGACATCAATAAAGTCCTTCATATGCAACACACAAAGCTGTAGAAAAGGTCACTAAAGATGACTAAAGACTAAACTGTCATACTATGTTAATGCTGACTGCAAAAACGAGCTACTAATTATATTATTACTGTGCAAAATCAAGCATGATTTATGCTGATTAGTGCAATATGAATGTCAAGGTCAAAAATGTGCAATACTGCTGTTGCTTTGCATGTATTGCATGGATAAGCATGACTCTACATACATGCAAACACACACACACACACACACACACACACACACACACACACACACACACACAAAGCAATTAGACCATCAATTTCTCATAAATAAAATCTATGAAATTGACATCATTGTCTGACAGAGGAATAAAACATGGAAATTCATAAATTCTATAGCAACAACAAGATACAAGCCCTGATCAGCTAACTTCCCTACGTAAAGAGGAAATGAGAATATAGGGGACAGACCAGTGAAAATGGAGAACAGAACTGAGAGAGACATGCATGAAAACCGGCTGAGGGATTCAGTATGGTTCCAGATGAGAAAGGAGATCCTCACCATACTCAGAAAGGAGAGAGAGAAAAAGGGAGAGAAAGAATAGGAGATTAAGAGAGAGAGAAATGGAGAAAGCACACAGTGCGCTTGGGGTGAAACTGACTCATCCAGCACTTACAGGGACAGCATGTACAATTTCTTCATTTCCATCTCTGCTCTCAAGGTAATTTATTGTTCTCAGCAGTGTATGGACAAATGTGACTGAATATATGAATATTAGCTGTTTTAACACCAAACAGTTGCTTTGGTATAGTCACATTAGTAAATTTTTTTTAAATTTCACATGCAAAAAAGGTCCATTGTCTATTGGCAATAATGTAGCGATGTATGAAATGCATTTCACAGTGAAGCTACTTTCAAACCAAGCAGTTTTCTGTTGGTCATTGCAACGAATTTGCTTGACCAACTTCAACTCGATGCAAAATCTGTGTGCGGAAATCTTTTGCTCTAATGTGACATTACCAATCACATGGATTCCTCTTAAATTGTCTTGATTTTGCACTATTTGCAAATACGCAAATATGCAATTCGCAAACAATGGCAAATACAACCATACTTTCACCTCACGATTGCACATAATTATATTTAAATGACTGGATATCAGGCACAAAATCTCCCAAACAATGGTAAGTGTGACTGCACCTTTAATCAATAAAGACAGCAATGCAAATGGAAGCATTCCTGTAGCTAAAAACAGATGTGTTTGGCACTAGTAATGCTAAGTTATGGGTTTGATTCCTAGGGAATGCATGAGCAATTAAAAGTAAACTAAATGTTTGAGAGGAATTCCTGACATTAAGTTACATTTTAGACACAATATTGCCAGGTAAGTTGGGTGTTTTTGCTCCGCTGACCAAAATAGTTGCGCTATTAAAATCTGTGGTTTTGAATGAATTGGTTGAGTAAATGATTCAATGAATCAGTCATTAAGACTTTAATTCCTGAATGAACCACCACTCTTTAAAAAAAAGCTTTAGACAATGATTCAATGACTCTCTCATTAAATTAATTGCTGAATTTGTTATATACTACTCTTATTATTTCAAAAAATGTGGAACCGAATTCAGAAAATCACTTATTTTGTTCCTGAATGAATCAGCATTTTTAAACGAATCGGTTGAATGAATGAAATGATGTAACCTGCGGAAAGAGTCATTGAAATATCTATTCATCCATTTTCACGTAGGCAGGGAAACATAGTGCTTCATAGTCCATCATAGTGCTCACAGAAAAATCTGTATCACTAATGCACAAACTGACAGTCGTAAACGAGCAAACAGGGACAAATGGAATGATACAAACAATGAAAGTTCCCAGTGCTGTTGGGCTGTTATATCAGTAATCTTGGAATGCTGCATCGTCAGATTCAAGGACCAGATCTGTAGGCCTATTTATCTGAATAACCAGAAAAGACAGAGAAGGTACGTGAACAGAATTAGGAATTCAAACTGGCATCATCTGCATGAGCACCACAGCTCAATGTATACCTCGCTCTTCAATTTTCATTGTGGTTATGCAAGAACAATTTCATTACTTTTTTAAGGCCACTGCCTACTATGATTTGGCACTTCAGAGTGAAACTTAATGAATTCTTAACTGACAGCAGGAAGGTGACGATAAGAAGAGCGAACTTGCAGACCTCACACAGTTACGTAGCCGAGAAACTTCCTCCAAACATCAGAAGCCCCAGACAGACTTAATTCTTCTCAATCCAGTGGACACAAATAAAGAGACTCTGAGGGTATATGTTTGCTTGTCTGCATGAGATAAAAAATGGCGCAGATTAGCAGCACTACATTCTGCAATCTGCAGTAACACAAGGCAGAGATGTAAGTATCACACAGGCTCAATCTTCTGTGGACATCACTGTAGTGAGTGTTCATGCTTAACCAGCAAGTCAAATACAGAGTGTGTGTGCTGCCAACTCTCTGTGGCTATGTTCACAACTTCACACAGTCCGTGTTTGGGAATGACTAACATCTTTACAAATAGGTGACTCTTTAGTGGTTCTGTTTTTACAAAACAGAAGCAGAAAATATATATAGATCTAGACAGTGGAGCTGGGGGAGGTGGAGGGTTTCAAAGGAATTCTTATGAAAAAAATTCCTAAAGATTAAAGATTACATAGGCATATGAACTACAAATATGAATGATGTGCATAGATAATAAACTCTGCAATATCCCATAAAAAAAGGATTTATTAATTTTGATTTTATGGTTATTTCAGTACAGACTAGAGGCTGACATTTTTTTCGGGAATCCCGCGGGTCACATGAAACAAAATCACTATTAATCACGTGATTGGGACAGGACAGGAAAAAATGTCAGCGGGAGTGGGCAGGACCGGGAATCGTAATAATACTATGATACCAAACTTTATACACAAATATGCCTTTTATATAAATAAACTATAAACTGTATATCTTAATTTTGAACTCAATTCTAGTTGCCCTGTCTCTTTATGCTCTCCTCCTGTTTGCTCGCGACATCCAAACGCTCACCTATCATTCATCGACCTCAAATATGGCTTTTCATCTGAAAGATGTATGTAGTAGCAACTTTAAATGGCCGCTCAATCTAATGTTAACCTACAGATACTGTATGTGCGCTATTAAAGTGTCTGTGCAGAATGTGTCTGAACAGTAGCGCTCACTGCAATACAGATGGAGGTGCCGGTGCGCTCATTTGCTCTTAAAATTCTCCGCAATTTTTGGTCATACAGATAAAAGTAATACATCTTTCAAATCTGTAAAGACTCTACATTTATTTGTGTGCACTCACAATAACAACGAAACGTTGCGCTTCTGTAAAATAATTAAAGCAAACAGGATGCCATCTCGGTCTCTGTGAACTTGAGCGAGAAACTTCAAAACTCCGTGTATGAAAAAAAACATCTATAGAGAGTGAAATGTCTACTTTAAAAAAATAAATAAAAAAATCTAATAGAAAAAGTATGTGTTAGCATGGATGATTTACATGAAATGTAATGTGTGTGCAGTGCACACTGTGCATTGTTTAAGATGGCTTTCAGTTCAATAAAATAACAAAAAACTACATTTATTCAACTAAGGTGGTCATGCTGTGATCTGTAGCATACTGTAACTGACAGATTCCGGCCCAAAAAAAAAACAACAACACGGGAGTGGGAGGGAATGGAAGTCTTTCTCCAGGGATTGGGATGGGAGGGGATTTTCGATCCCCCAGTTTTTTCGTGGGATTGGGATGGGACGGGATTTTTTTGTGTGGGAGTGGGATGGGAGAGGTTTGAAAATCCACTCCTGTGTCACCATCTAGTACAGACATTTATAGGTTACAAATCATAATTTAAACCTCTGTCCCTTTGCATACCCAATGGAAGTTAAACCACCAAACTATCTTTTCTAGTAGTCATTGAAAGAAGTACCAGTACTGGCGCCTCTTTGAGAAGATTTTGTTCATGATGCTCCTTGTTACATAATGCAGTTTCTTTAAAGCTAACCAACAGAACTGTTCTTAACAGAACAGCATTTAATGAACATGTGATTAACCTAGTTATAACTTCCACTCTGTATGAAGTCTCATCTCCTCCTTTCTCTTCAGACTATTGTCACTGCTCTTTTCTTTAGCATGTCTCACCTCACAGCCTCTGCCCTCCCCACTGTTCTCACCCTAAAATGGCTTCCCAGGCACCTGCCAGAGACAGCTGACCATGACAACTTAACAAAACCATCCATCAAGGGCAAATACATCAGCAGGATTACAGGAGGGCATAAAAAATCCTTTATGTGGCATTAGGGAAATATTCTTATATAATGCATGGTCTTTTGCAGTGACATAATACTCACTACACTGCCACAATTACATAAGAACTACATCCCCCGACCCTAAAACAAATGAATTACACACCTACCCCATGAATTATGACTGCGGTTATGTTTATTTCCTGATATATAAATAATTATTTACATTTAAAATTGAAATTCAGTTGAATACAAATTCAAAAGGTTGAAATTCAAATTTGAATTACAGTTCTGCATCCTGCTTACTACCTAAAATATAATTTAAATTTAAAAGGTATTACCAATTTAGTTGTAAATGTCACATGAGCCTGAAAAAGACAGTACTGATTGTAAATATAACTGACATTTTAAAATGACGTAAACATAACCAGATGGTCTTAAAAGATAAATTGCAACCAATTATCACAACAGTCTACTTGTTAATGAATACAATAGCTCAGAGCTAAGCCACCCAAAGATATTTTTGTTCATAAGCATCCGACACCGACTCTGCATGGATCTAAGCAATGAGTTGACAGGAAATACATTTTCTTGATTGCCTTTTTGTTGCTTGTCATGACTGTGGCAGCTTGTCTATCAAAGACACTTACATGAGCTTTAAATGCCGTGAGTTGATTGTAACATAACCAGATGGTCTTAAAAGATAAATTGCAACCAATTATCACAACAGTCTACTTGTTAATGAATACAATAGCTCAGAGCTAAGCCACCCAAAGATATTTTGTTCATAAGCATCCGACACCGACTCTGCATGGATCTAAGCAATGAGTTGACAGGAAATACATTTTCTTGATTGCCTTTTTATTGCTTGTCATGACTGTGGCAGCTTGTCTATCAAAGACACTTACATGAGCTTTAAATGCCGTGAGTTGATTGGCGGAGAGGAGCTGTTGTTAACACATAAAGTGTTGATTAAAACCTTGCATCAAACAGATCCAGTAACACTGTATTCTGTCTTTATCAAATGCCAGTTATGAACAACCTGCAGTGAAGTGTAATAGTATTTACTAGCATCTGTGTGAGGCAGAGTTACAAATATATTTTTATACTTTATGAGTTTATGAGGTAACTTTGCATGGTACAGTTTATAATACAGCAGAATGTATTACTGGATTCAGGGTTTATGTAAAAGTGGAGTATTATGACATTACTGTATGTTTTGACATAACGTATGACTTCTGGCAGCTCCTTTTTTTCTCAAAGAGAGAGTGCGTCATGGCATTTTGATGATGGCTGTGTCTGCCTGCAAAGTGTTTTGTAAGGGAACCCAAACATGCATTTAAATTGGTTTTATTCGAGTCAAAATATTTTTACATGACCAAAGCAACCTGAATGCATTAGGTCGTGTTAGGTAAAAATAGTTGGTTCCTGTATAATTATTTTGGCAATGCCAAAGTAATTAAGCTTGCTTAAGAACAAATAGTTCTCACTTGTTCTGTTAGTGTCTGTATGGTTTTTGAGGACAGCTAGTGCTCTAGATGTTCCTAATTTAGGATGGTCCTGTTATGTTTTAATGTGTCTGCGGCTGTTAAAACAGGTCTGTGCCATCTGGCCTGATGTTCGTTTGACCTGAGACTTCACCACAAGGACAAGCAGCCATCAGTGTACGCTATTCACAGAATATATTTCTTTTCCATCTTCCTGTTCCTTTCCTTTTTACATTGCATTATATAAAATTAATCCACCCATCTCTAATTAATAACAGAAACACACACATACAGTATATATGGCCAAAGGTTTGCAATAATTTTGATTTATGAATTCTTTTAAAAAGATTGATTTCTGAAGGATCATGTGACACTGAAGACTGCAGTAAAGATGCTGACAATTCAGCTTTGACATCACAGGAATAACTTACATTTTAAAATATATTCAAATAAAAAAAGAGTTATTTAAATAGTAATAATATTTCACAATATTACAGTATTTTGAATCGAGCAAATGCAGCCTTGGTGAACATGAGACATTTTTCAAAAACATTACATTTAAACGGAACCTGCTCAAATCCCAGTGAGACGATATATCATTTTGCTCACTGTCGTGTGTATAATTTGGAGCTGTGATTTGATGGGGTCTTTATGTGTTCCTCTGAAGTCGATCAACAATCAATTTCCTTCTGCCTACCATCCAATTTCTCAACTAATCTAGGCCAGCCTTCTTCACTGCTAACAAATGCCAAAGATCACCGGTGTCATAATGCAATCTCAAACCTCATTATCCACCGAGAGAATGCACCTTAGGTCTGAAACGATTCAATGTGTCAGGCTGCTCTATGAGTGATGTAACTGCATTGTCACAGTGACTGTCATTAGAATGCACATTATCTGTGAAGCTGCTAAAACTTGTGACTGGTAATAACACATAAGAGCTGATGGTATCTTTATCAAACCTAACTGTTCACAGAAGTCAGCATTTCACATAGTGCAGCTTGGCTGTTAAATGAAAAATCATTAGACAAAAGAATGGCATTCTCTCCAGTGAAAGTTCATAAAGCCGACAAGTCTGTGAGTTTTAAAACACTGTCAGATGGTGATAGTAGGGAAAAAATAACATATTTACAGCCAAACATGTTTTCATTGTCTGCATGGTTGCAAGAAAACAACTTTAAAGTGCTTTTTGATGAATAGCTATTTTTCAAAGAATGCAAAACAAAGGAATGCAAAAACTTGAAGATATGATATACACTAATTTTAAAAACATTTTGCTGGGTAGTATACTGTACAAAGGAAAATAGTTTGAATGTCTGGAATCAGATAAAATGATTAGACAAAACTATTATAGATAAGTAAATAAGAAAATTAAGATTTTGAAGAAGTTTTGTTTTGCTAATCTTAAAAAAAAAAAAAAAAAAAAAAGGTTAAATTTATTTACTTACAAAGATCTTAACATTTTGAATCCCCTTTGATTTATTCCCTTACTTACACAAATATCTTAACATGTTGAATTCCTTCTTAAAGGAAAAAGCAAAAAGTAAAACAGTTATATTATATTATATTATATTATTTTTATTCAGTCATTCATTACAATTCAATTATACTGAATGTATTTGAGTTTAAATTCAAGAGAGAATATTGTCTTGCTTTTTAATTCCCCCAAAATGAGAATGACAGAACAAGACTGTTTTGGGACAGCTTTAGCTGGTGAGCTTCCAAGCATGAATTTTATGACCAAATAGGCATTAGCACCACTGCAGTACTGTCCCTACCCCCTGATGGGAGGAGGAGAGAGAGAATTCAGGGCAGCATTGGACTTTGAAGGAAGCGAAGCAGAGAGAGAGAGAAAGAGAGAGAGAGAGAGAGAGAGAGAGAGAGAGAGAGAGAGAGAGAAACCCTTTGAAAAGAAGCAAAAGCTATAATGCAGCAGTCTGCAGCCAGCTCCACTCATGTCTACACAAAACAGATCAGTCTAACAGTGACAGTGGGCCCGGAATGGGTTTGCATTCACAATGCATGCATTCGCTGACTGTTTCAGAACCATGGAGAGCTCCACTGATACCAGCAGCTCAATCAGCATCCATTTCAGCACCACGGACAGAGTCTCTGCTACAACCGCTGCAATCCAGTCATGACACTTATACCACGGTGCATTTAATAAGAGAGCTTGCTCAACTGCCTCAATTTGTAACATGTGTGAAACACACAAATCGTTTCAGCACTAATGAGTGCAGGTTCTGCTGTACTGCAGGGGGCTGATAAGAACGCATGCGAGAAGAGGTCAGGTACAAGCTAATTTAATTCCTCTCTCACGGGCTAGAGCTGAGCTGTACCTGTAGGCACGAAGCTCTTTTAGAGACTGAGATCTTGCATCTAAGACCCCCTTTCCCCTTTTCCAAGAGGTTAACAACATGAAATGCACCGAAGGTCTGCTTTTGTTAAAACGCTCCAATTATTCCCAAGGATCTAAGACACAGGGAGCCGAATCCACTGCCTGCGGAAACGAAATACGATTAAGAAACAGAGAGACAGACTGAGAAAAGGACAGACAAGCAGAAGAGCTGTGACAAGCAGTCTTGTCCTCTACACTGTAAGAAAACATCTATAGAAAAATGACTGGTATTGGTAATTTTTTGCAAGGACATTATCTGTTAATTTTAACCCTAAAAAAACACAATGCAATGCAGGTGTCAAAATAGGAGTAAAACACCTGTGAAAAATGAATATGTAAAATTCCTTCATGCACTGTAAAAACTGGTAACCAGCAATTGTTACCTTAAAGAGGTATTTCTACCTGATTTAACCAATAAAAATAAGTTATATTGGTATAAATGTATATATTTAAGTTGATTAAGTGATGCTAAATTTAATTATGTTTAATATATATATATATATATATATATATATATATATATA
>NW_015505589.1:227636-227990 GCF_001515645.1 Sinocyclocheilus grahami | reverse complement strand
TGCTAATTTTAATTATGTTTAATATATATATATATATATATTTATATATATATACAATTTAATTTATATCTATTAAATACATTTAATTTTTAATCATATTAAATACTTATTAACATTTTTCAGTGCATTAAAACTGTATGTCTATTTTTACAGACTTTTCTTAGAGTGTGAAAATCCACACACACACACACACACACTGCTGTCTGTACTTCCTCAGACAGAAACAGAAATCATTATCATTCTCCTCACAGCAACCTTGCAGCACAAGCTTTTGCCAAAGCTGCATACACACCAACACACACACACACACACACACACACACACACACACACACACACACACACACACACACAC
>NW_015505589.1:186480-227438 GCF_001515645.1 Sinocyclocheilus grahami | reverse complement strand
CAAAATAATTTCCAACTGTATCATTCCTCTGAATGCTTCCTTGCCACATGCACACAAATACAAAAGCATCACTGATTATGATAGTGCAAGAATATTTGCACTCATATTCTGACATCTTGTATCTCCCACACACACTGACAAGCAGCTATCAGTCATTGGTGCATGACTGGTTACACACACATACACACACACACACACACACACACACACACACACCCAATAGCAGTTGCAGGATCAGTCCACTCACCCTGACTGTTGGGTCCCCCATCGCCCTCTTCGCATTCGGTGAGGTTGTTGAGCATTTTGGAAGCTCGAGCACAGATCCCCTGCTAATGCTAACACTGCTGCTGCGTCCACCAGCCAACACGTGTGCTGTGCTGTACCAGCCTCACACGGATGGAGGAGGAGGAGAAGGCTTGTGGTTCTCTGCCTCTCTCCACTCAAGAAAGCGAGCAGTGCTGTGCTCCAGCAGACTGGAGTCCTCTCTGCGTACTGACTCTCTCTCTCTCTCTGTAGGAGGAGGAGGAGGGGTTGGGGGGACAGAGAGAGGCTGCAGGGACGTAAATGACGGAATGCTTAAGAGCACTTTTTTTCTCTATCAAACACTCACACAGCATGTCTTCTCTCTCTCTGCTACGCAACTACAGGCTGCCTATGCCTCACCATTATATTCACAATGCAGTGATCAGGAATATTCTTTGCTTACATGTAGCATCTGTTGCAATGTCTATGTCATCACTGTGTCAAACTGTCCTTATATCAGAAAGGTTGCAAATCAAAAAATGACCGCATGTGGTTGTGATTTAAAATTGTAGCTTTCATTCTCAGGTTGTTTGCCTTGATAATTCACCAACCAAAAAAGCAGCAATCTGCATTTTTGCATGTATTTTTTTTTTGTTGAGAAAATATGTAAGGGTGTGATGGCTGGTTGCTAGGTTGTTGCTAAGGTGCTCAGAGTGGATTTAAATGTGTTGATATGGGTGTATGCAGTTGCTGATCTGTTCTGGATGCTGCTAATTTGCAAGTCCAATGCAATTCCAATTTGCAAGTCTGAAAGCTAGAGATATTTATATTTTTGCCATTCCTTGCAAAAAGAGCAGCACAGCTTATTGCATGATTTGTTTTAGATGGACCATAGATCAAAATAAATAAACAAACAAACAAGCAAACACCATAAAGGGCTGGTCAATTAATTCCTGTTTATTAGTAACCAGCCAATAACTTCACAATACGTTTTCTTAACATTAGGTAATGCAACAGCTAGCATAAAAAAGTTATAAAAAAATAAATAAATACAAACATTTTATTTATACTATTTATAATATATATTTTATAATAATATAATATAATATTTATAGTATATTTTAAAAAACTAGGGTTTTGTTTCTGTTTTTGAACAGTCGTTAATCAAATAGCTAATGTAAAATAACTAAATGATTTAAAAATATTTTGTAAAATTAATTTTAATATAATTTAGCATATTAATAATATTATACATAATTACAATTTAATATAATACAACATTTAAGTTGCATAAATGAGCATGTTAATGTACAATAATATCAATGAATCACATTAACAAAAGTATTTATAATTTATTAACATATTTAATAAATGTTGCAAAAAAAGTTTATTTTTCATTGACAACACCTAATGCATTAATAATGTTAATAAATTGAACCAAGTTGTAAAGTGTTACCTATTTTCCAGAAAAATGGGTTTGATATCAAATCACATAGGAGCATTGATATTTCAATTAAAAAATGAGACTCGTGAATCAAACACCTCGACCTTCTGCCTTAATGTTTCTATATGTGATGAAATACTTATGAGGCATAAGCCATGTAGGGAGTTATTGCCAGAGGCTTTTACAGGCTCTATGTCACGCTACAGGTTGTGGAGTCATTGTGAGATGAAGTGATGTGGAAATCTTGCTTTCTTTTATATACACTTTCCTTCTGACCTCAGAGGTAAACTTCCTGAGAGCTTTCTATAAATACAGAGAATAAATTAAGGTATGGGAGATTTTAAAGGTTTTTTTAAAAGTGCAGGATGGTGAGAAAGAGCACACATCAGGAATGAGGGACACACAAATGGTTAGACACATAAATTATAGATCTGCTCAGAGAGAAACATTGATGGATAAAAGCAACTGTGTGAAGCTGGAGAGGTCAGAGTATGGATACAAATATGGGGCTCTGGAACAGCATAACATTTTCTCATACAGCTTATATGTGCATATACATGTAGAGTCCAAATGTCTAAAACCACACTGAATTCAAAATCTAATTTAAACCAGAAACAAAAGTTTTAAACAATTTTAAACAAAGAAACATTTTGACTTTATTGAATAAGAAAGTTTGTATATTTCTATATGGATGGCAGGATCATCAGGTCAGCTTGTGGAGTTCATGCAGCTCAAATCATTATCCTTTTTTTCAAACTTTTATGCTTATAATTGTATTTTACTTAAGGCAAGACACTACAGGCAAAAGCACAGTTTTTTCACACACTGGTCAATTTTGAGATTTTAGGCTATCTGGAAAGACTAGTGGAAAGAAAACAAAAAATACACTTTTATATGTTTATTTTATTGCACTTCATCTATTTGCATTTGTAGATTTAAATTCCAATTTGCATTTTAAAGGCTTTCTTTTTAAAACGAGTTCTTCACTGAATAACTTCAGTAGCACTTTAATTTGAAAAATTAAAAATTTAATTCTAAACAGTTTTAATTCTATCTATATTGTGAAGGGTTTTGCAGAAGGTTTTTTTGTATATCATTTGCCTAATTTTATATACGATTTTATTCCTGAAAATATGGTGATATTTTTTTCCGGCTGCTGACAGTATTTTCTGATTTATAATAGAAAAGATATCCAAAATATCCTCTGTAACCTTTGACTTTAAGATGTCAAATAAATTATACAATGTTTATATTTCTGTTCTGGAAATGCAAAAATTTTTTTTTTGCATATTTAATTGTCTCAAACAATGCCTCATTCGCATTTTTAAACATAGCATTTCAGAAAACTTGTAATACAAAAAGAAAAAAAATCAATTCTAAACTTAATCAACTGGGGAATTACAGTGATATTTATTAGTTTTTACACTCTTCACTTAGAGTGTCTTGTCTCAAATGTACTAAAATAGGTAAATGTTCTATCAAATGCTATGCAAACTGAATAAGAGAAACATATACAATAACGAAGAAAAAAAACAGACCAATGAACCTTGTGCAGATAAGTGGTATCAAGGTCCAGGGTGAAGAAAGGAGATAAGATTTTGAGAAGCATGAGAACATGCTGGCCTGGCTCTATTCATGCAGTGAATCTCCACTGAGACGACACTTTTTCTCCTAAAAGCATTTAAGTGCGGCGTCTCGCCTATTTTTAGCATCAGAAGCTCAAAGACACAGAAAATGTTTCTGAACTCTGAAGATTTCTCTGTGATTAAATAATCTGTTCTCATATCTGTGCATATCTTTTTTTTGTGTGTGAAGACATATTTCTATATATGGTTCTAATGACATGGCTGAGAACAAAAACCTTCTGTAATATCAGGAATTCACAGATTAAAGCACATTCACAAACCTTTTGACTTTACCATCATTTGCATTTTTGCCCAAATCCAAATAACTTGTCAGAAAAGTATATTGCTGTTTGTATGCATGTTCATAGTCTGTCAATTTCCAGAATGAGGTAAAATTAATAATTAAAAAAAAAAAGTAAAATCTCTCTCTCTGTATAGGAAGAGTCCCAAATGTCAGTAGAAAACTGCATGATAATTACAGAGTCACGTCCAATTAAGCATCACATATCATGAAAGAAATGAATTCTCTACAATTTAGGGCTCATTAATAAAATTTGGCATAAACTCTGCTAATTTTGTCCAAGTTTCAGAATGTTAATATGTTTGAGAATGTTAATATTTTCTCACATTGATCAGCACCCTTGTAATAAAAAAGTACACTTAAGCATACACTTTCAAAAACAGTAGGCTATACTTATTACAGAAAAAAGAAGTTTAAAAAATATACACTTAAGTGTAAACTGAATGTAATATTTTCAACACGGAAGTGCATATGAACTGCAATTATATGAAAATGTATTATAGTTTAAATTGATATAAAATGCAATTAGTTGAATATATGAGTGCTTTTGTGACCCACTTAAATAGGACTTAAATACTTCTTTACATGTAATTTAATAATTCTACTGTCTTTGAAATATGGTTAAAGAGTATTGCAGAGTGTCATTTCTAACGTCATTTCTATTGAAACTTGTATGAGATGCATTCAAATTAATTTGAAATTAACTTCTTTAAAACATAAGGCTTTAAAATGTACTTTAAAGTAAAACTTTTAATTTGACTTTAATGCAAAGTGCACTTTTAAAAGTATACTTAAGTGTGTTAGAAACAATCATGAAAGTGTCTCTCATTTAATACACACATTGAAGATGTGAAGTACACTACAAGTGCGCATTCAATACAGTTAAGCTCACTTCATTTTTACAATGGCAGTAAGCATTATTTATGGATAGTGACAGAAGCAGAGCTGACAGAATTTTTAAGGATCACATGTCTTCTGTGCTGTGAAATAGAAAGGCCTGGTCCAGATGTGGACCGACTCCCTCAAGTTTGCTGGAATCACAAATTCCTGCCATGATTGGCATCCATCCTGAATACTATTTTCATCTGGGCCAAGCTGCTTTAGTGCTTAACCCGGAGGGCACTTCCCATCTTTACGCATACACATATACACAACACAACCCTCCCAGACCACAAACGCTGACCTAATCCACAGATTAAGGCCACAGAAAAATGTTGCAATTTGCTTTTTCATTTAAGCTAAAAATGAAACAAGAATGTAAGAGTCATCACACTCGATTTGACAGCACAAGACGTGGATATGAGCGCCTAATAAGCTCGTTTAAGCAGTAAGCAGTTTGGGATTCTCATTTTTATCAAGGCTTGCCAATGTTTAAATGGAATTGAAATGAGCTGTCCATTTAGCCCCAGGACAACCAAGGGCGTTTCACTGGGATTACAGAAAGCACTAGGCTGACCAGCAGCTGTACTGGGGTGAAGATTAAAACCGTGGGCAGAAAATGACCTTTCCGATCGCGATCTTTCACAAAGTGCTGTCTGGTTATCATTAACTGATATTGCGTAAGGTGAAATGCCACAGGACACAATGGACTTCCAAGAACTGTTTGAATGTCATGATGTCAGGATTCGGCTGCAAATCCTTTTAGAGGTTTAGATAGACACTTATTTTATTATGTTTATATATATCCTTAATGTGTATTTTAAGTAAAGGTAAAATTAGGTAAAAATGAATAGTTTTATTTAGCAAGGACATATTAAACTGATCAAAAGTGACAGTCATTTATAACTATACAAAATATTTCTATTTCAAATAAATGTTCATTTAAACTTTGAATTCATCAAAGAATCCTGAAAAAAGTATGCAAAAAAAACAGCTTCCAGCATTTAAAGTAATAAGCAATATTGCTTGAGCACCAATAAAACAATAAAAATACATACACTTGTGAAAGTTTGTGTTTGTATAGGATTTTTTTTTGTTAAAGGAGTCATATGATGCGATTTAAATTTTTCCTTTCTCTTTGGAGTGTTACAAGCTCTTGGTGCATAAAGAAGATCTGTAAAGTTGCAAAGACTAAAGTCTCAAATCCAAAGAGATATTCTTTATAAAAGTTAAGAGTCAACCTCGCCTACCTAAAACGGCTCGTTCTAACACGCCCCCACATGTCTATGTCATGATGTGGGAAGATTTGCATAATGCCGCCCAAATGTTCACGCAAAGAAAGAAGGTGTAACTTTTATTCTCGCTGTAGTATTGATGTTGCTGCCGTCATGTCGTGAAGGCGCTGTGTTTCGTTGTGAAAGCGAAACTACTTTGTTTGGCCTTCCAAAAGAGGACGATATCCACTTCATCATGCCTGGAGCTGATCCGTGCTGGTCGCTGAGGAAATACATCAACTTCGCGCTGTGGATCGCCGGATCGACTTTCACCGTGAACGAAGCGGAGTCCAGCCCGGGGTCGTCACATGTGGTTGCCGCAAGCCCACCGGATGCTCCTTCGTGGAATCCGCCAGCCGTTCTCAAGCCTGCCCGCCCGCCTCTGCTCACGCAAGCTGGCCTCCGCTCACTCTAGGCCGCGGCTCACTCTAGGTCTCCGGCCTCTGCTCACTTTAGGCCGCGGTGTGTGACGCTGTTTCGTTGTGAAAGAGAAACTACTTTGTTTGGCCTTCCAAAAGAGGACACGACTAGAAATCAGTGGTTAAGTTGTATTTACAACACTGTTCAAGGACCCTTCACAATAATGTACAGTATGTGGAAAATAATGTGTTTTTTTAACCTTAAACCGCATAAACACATTTCATTACCAAATACACAAAATAATGTTCTTTTTAGCAGCATCATATGACCCCTTTAAGTATATATGTAACAATATAGTCTGTACAATATATTTTTACAATACAGGTATGATAGTCGCTGCAGAACATATTGATTTCACCTTTTGCTATAACCTCAGTCTGCAACCCTGTTATTGGCACTGCAGCGAGAACTGCTGAGATTTATGAGCAGCCAGGGAGAGAGAGAGAGGAGCAACCATCTAAAAGAAAAGACAGAAAGAGAAATTGAGCCTGTCCTGAATGCACCCCTGGAGGAAGTCAAGGGCATATTGAATCTTTCATTCCACTCAGATATTCTGACCTTAAATTATGTGTTATCTGTTGCAAAGGGAAAAAAAACTGCTAAGTGTGCTGTTCAATTATTGGCATGGATTTGTGCACGAGTATTTGGGAGATCAGTAGGAAATGTGATTTTCATTCACTGATGTCTGAATCAGCATGGCAGCATGTATGTGTGACATGCTGTGACACTAAATTCAATATGATTCATTAATCATTGAACTCACCATTGAGCTTATACAGTTTTCTTATTTTATTGTTTCCGTAGGCCAGCAACAGCAAGGTCACAGATTCAGTTTCCAACAAATATCTTAAATTTAACATCTTGTAAATGAATTCGTTTTATCCATTCAATTTGATCTATCCATTAAACATCAGACTCTTTTAAACAGTTAATGTTTTATGTAATTCTATATCTATAATCTATATTACATGTAATATATTTATTCAGTTTGGGTCCACAGAAATATATGACCTCTGTAAATGACCTTTTGACATCATTTTAAAGACAATAATGTTCTCAGAGTTTATTAATGCATACAAACCAGTAATATCTTATAATAGCATTTTGATAATAGAGGCATTGATTGTAATGTATATGATGTATACTTAAAAATCTAAATTAACTGGTTTTATTCGGGACAAAAATAATATTTATCATCTCTGAACCAACTAATATACATACATCTGATTCCACACCAACAAAACTAATTTTTATGAGTTAAATCAGGTAGAAATGGCTCTTATAGGTAACAACTGCAGGTTACCACTTTTTAAAGTATACTGTGTATCTAACATAGATTTTTTTCTAACTCTAGATGGCTGATGGTCACAAAATAAACAGGATCTTTGTGCATGTGTCCCATTTTTTTTCAGCCATCTGAGTCACACTTTGTTTGAAGAGGTGCCACTGTTGGCACTACACTGCTGTTTTGTTTGTGTGGCTTCTGAATGCATTCATTTTTTTGTTTTTTTTTGCATGATCTGATCTGGATTTGTACAGTTGCAGCAGAATGGAAGGTTTCTCAAAGGTTTTTGGGTTTTCCCTAAGAGTTATCTCATCCCTCCACAGAAGACCTCGGGATGTGTTAACTTCAGTGGAGTGTAGACAGAGTGCAGGCTTGAGTGCAGGCATGTATAAATCATGACCAGAGAAATGAATAGGGAACAGTGTTCACACAAAACTGACCAACAGGAAGACAATTATAAAACACAGAGGCAGAAGGAAAGTTACAGTAAGAAAAAAAGCATTCATAAACTAGCAACACAATCCAAAGCATTATACAGGATTAAAAAAAGCTGTTTTACGATAACTTTAAAGGGAGACATAGTGAGCTAAAACATTGTTAATTGATGGGTTCTGCTTCTTTTGAAGCCATCGGACTGCATTATTTCAACTGATTTATTAAACAAACATGCTTAACATTGGAATTTCCAGTGAAAAACATTATCATGCTAATAAAATTCTCCACCCATCAGAGAATAATGACAAGCACATCATGCCAAAAGATATAGCGCTCCCCATCTCACATGAATCCCTTAAAATACATAGAATCAGTCTCCCTATGCTCTCAAACCACTATATATGCATATTTTGCAATAAATGTAAAATACACACCTATATACACAATCAACATCTTTAAATCAATAGTTTTATTTGCATCTGTAACATTTACCTGGTTATTTCATTCACAATGCTTCATGGCATCACAGTCTTGTACCTTTTTCATGATTTTCAAGTATGTTTTTTGCGTCAAATCAAAGTTTCTAGTGTTGTGGTTCACCTCATAGCTGGTGGGTTTGGTTCATGGCTTGTAACACTTTAATTAGGACTTCTTAAAAATCTCTGGGGAAAAATGAATGGGAAAAATACTTTTAGAACCAAGGCCACTGAAAAAGAAGATGGGCGCTGTTGCACTCTAGTGATTAATAACCTGTGATTTCTAAATTAAGAAAGAAAGAAAAGAAGAAAGAAAGAAAGAAAGATAGTTAAAAATAAAAGGTCAGATGTCTTTGAGAATGACATACAAAGTGTGAGTGTGTGTGTGTGTGTGCAAGAGAGAGAGTTGAATAATGAAGACTGGTGTTTATAAATAGATCAAGGAAGGAAGGAGTCCTGGCAAATAAATTATGCAGTAGAGAGCTAAGGCATATTCAGAATGACAATTATGGCTACTTCCAACAAACAAACAACCTAAACATGTCTCTATGTGTCTTTTTTGTAGAAAACCAGGGGAAAAAAGTCCTGAAGTCAAAGGCCATTCCTTAAAACAGCAACTACACTCTTAAGGTGCTTCACGATGCCATAGAAGAACCTTTTTGTCTAAATGGTTCCATAAAGAACCTTTAACATCTGAAGAACCTTTCTGTTTCACAAAAGGTTCTTTGTGGCGAAAGATTATAAAAAGGTAAGAAAGAGATGCTTCTTTAAAGAGCCTTTGACTGAATGGTTCTTACTTTATACTTCAAAGACTTTAAGTACACTACAAGTGCATATTCAACTCAATAAAGTGCACTTCTTTTTCACAAGGGATGTCCTGCAGTGTGAACTGTAAATATAGTTGTCATGTGATGTAACCTAAAACAATGTGCTTCACGTTCTATTCTGCACTCACAAATATAAATAATATAACTGAAGTAACCTGAATGTATTTTGTTTCACTAAAGAAGAATAGTTTTTGATTAGGTAAACTATTATAGATAAAAAAGAAAAGATAAAAAAACTGCTTATTAATTGATAGACAACATGGAATATTTATACTTTTAAAAATCTATTTGCCATCCTTCAGGTTTTAGCTCATTTAAATGAACTTAAGAAACACCACTGAAATGGTGAACACTCTTTCTCTTTCTCTTGTAATTTTCAGGGTCAGATGATGTAGAAACAGGGTAAGGACCTGTTTTCACAGTATATGAGCTGTGAGTGTATGGTAGAGCCAGTCTTCCTTTCTGCTGCAGTCACGTTGAGCATGAATATTGCATGTGAACGATGCATGCCTCATTTGTGAATTTTTATGTCATTACCACGAAGGATGACAGTCTTTGCCGATCCTGCAATTCATATGAATTGCACATATGTCCATGTATATCATGCAACCTTATAATGACCCTGTTAAGATTATAACCATTGCATCACTGCAGTAAATCCCACTGACTGTGTGTGTGTGGGAACAGTGACGGCAAAACGGTGCTTGCTCACTCTCGCCAGCCCAAACAGCTTATTATTCAGTAACAACCTTTTAAATCAACATTTATAAAACAAAAAGTCACCACTAAAGTATAATGTATGTCATGATTCAGCTGTGTTCAGACTCACATAATCACGTAGAATGAACACCCACAATGGCAATGGGTGACAAGTACTCATAAATAAAGCAAGTAAAATCTATAGGATCGCTCTTTAATTAATGGTCGTAAATATTCACTCTACAAGCCGCAAAACATGAGGCATAGTGACAGATTCACTAAAGAGGTTCACACTGATAGTGATTTGCAGCTGAACGGACATCAACCTTTTCCACCATGAACTGCCAAAATCTGTTAATAAACAATTGACTCCACCTTTTGAATCGAACATATCTAGGACCCCAAAGTAATTCCACTGGCTGAAATAACTTGGTACTCTATTGCCTCTATTTATTGCCTGATTGAGGCTAAATTGTTTTATGATGTACAGTATGAGGTCTGAACTATGTTAAACAACTATGTATTTGAAATTATGTTAATGAAATGTATCTAAAACTTTGAATTGGGAAATGAAAAATTTCTCATTGTTTATGGTTTGTGTTCTTAGATATTTTATGCAAGTCAGCTACTTTGTGTACTAGCTTAGCATACTGCTAGCACGGTATGCCAGCTAAGCCTACCCTTGAGAAAAACAAGTACACTTCTGCATTTTTTATTTTATTTAATTAATATAAAAGTACATACTTTAGTCCAAACTGAATGAAATGTTTTCGGGCACTTAATTGCATGTTCTTTACCATTAAATGAAAATGTATAATAGTTTAAATTGTCTTTGAATTATGGTATGTATGTACTGACTAACATTTATGGTAATTAAAATATACTTTCATTTTCACTTTCAAAATATAATGTCATTTTTATTAAAACTTGTATTTGAACATTTTTAGTTGCACATTTGTAATGATGACGTTTCAATTTAATATTTAAAATATATTAATAATTAATAACTATTAATTAATAATACTTTATGTGCTTCACTTAGTAAACAAATCAAAATAAGTGTACTTTAAAGCACAAAACATTTAAACTATTATTTAAAATGTACTTTAATGTACAACTTTTAATATGACATTATTACAAAGTGCACTTTTTAAAAGTTCATTTAATACCCAAGTATGAAACATAGTCAAGAAATTGTACTCTCTTTACGTACACTTAATTGCCCATATCGCATTAATATTACATTATCTGCAATTAGTTTTTTAAATATATATATATATATATATATATATACACAGGTGCATCTCAATAAATTAGAATGTCGTGGAAAAGTTCATTTATTTCAGTAATTCAACTCAAATTGTGAAACTCGTGTATGGCAGCCATTGACTTGTATGTTATGAATCACCAAGGACCTTGGTTTCAGCAAAAATATTTTTTTTACATCTTGGACCGCCTGAGAGTGAGTAAATTAACAGCAAATTTAAATGTTTGGATAAACTTTCCCTTCAACTTCACTTAAGTGGCCTTTAATTTTGTTGATTTTACATTATCTACAAATATACTTTTAAGATTTGAAGCACACAACAAGTGCACATTCAATACAATTCTTTTTCACTAGGTTATACCCTGCACAAGTCACTTACCCACAAATATGATTCCATTGTGAAGACCCACTTTCTAAAATGAAAATGCAGCTGTATATTTGCTGTATATGAATAGTATGGTTTTATACATATCAAAATAAAATAATTGCCATTTATCGTGTCATTGAACAATAGCCAAAAGAAGAGATTATCTGAATATATTATGTAGGAAAAAATTATTAATTACACTTGCTTTTTCACATTTTAAATGTTAGTGCAAAACATTTTTTTCTTTCCTTAATTAATTGCTTGCTGCTATACAGCATGTCTGTATATAAGCCCTGTTATGACAATAGTTTTTTCTCATAATTAGATCATCATTTGAGGAATTACTGCCATAAATAAAAATTACCATTACCATTATTATATAAAACCTATATAATGGGCCTACTTTATACATAAAGGAGGTGTGTATGCATAATAATAATGATTTCAATTCCATGTTGTGCCAATTCAGTGCATTTAGCAGGATTTTGCAAAACGGGTGCAACTGTGGTTTGAATTCAACTTACAGTAATGGGAAGACTGTTGATGCAGCAGACATCCAAAAGCCCTCCATCTCTGTCCAATTCCCCTCAGTCGGTGAGAAATCATGAGCAGGTCCAGGCACATGTGTATAAAGGTGAACTACATCCATCATCTGAAACTGATGCAGTGCATAAAGACACATTAGTTACAGTGGCAGTGACCAGTGACCAGACCTGTCACAGGCACTAATGTCTGCAAAATGATTCCATCTGCATAACTGATGAACACATGGCAGAGATGTTACTAGAAGGCAATCAACAACAGAGCAGGCTTGACTTTGAAAGGGTGAGAGTGTTGGAGGGCATTTCAAAAGGTAGCTCCCGCAGCCTTAGGGCCAACATAACTTCCCTCAAGCCATGCAGATACTTAATGGAGGACACTGCCAGAGGCCTTTTACGTGAATCATTCATAAACACTGCACCACCACTTCACACCTCTCCACATGCACAACCATACACATCTGCATGGCTACAACACTTGTAAATTGCCTGTCAATTCAATCTGTTTTCTAGTGCTTTGCATCCTTACGTTTTATTTGCTTTTTGTACTTTTTTCTTACAGCTCTACTGCGCACAACATGGTAGAAAGTTCCACCTCAAATTAGCTTTTGATATATGAACTAATCAAACAAGGATGTACTGGATGTTTTAGGAAATCTGATTGGATTTGAGCTGTTTTAATTACAAGTTAGACATATACTGTTGGACAGTTTAGGGGTCTGTAATATTTTATAAATGTTTTTTATGCTCACCTAGGTTGCATTTATTTGATCAAAAATACAGTAAAAAAGGAATATTGTGAAATATTATTACGATATAAAACATTTACTATTGTAATATATTTTATATTGAGACTTATTCCTGTGATCAAAGCTGATTTTCAGCATCATTACTCCAGTCTTCAGTGTCAAATGATCCTTCAGAAATCATTTTAATATGCTGATCATTCTAATATCGCTTAGAGATTAACAATAAGAAATATTTCTTAATATTATCAATATTGAAAACAAGTGTTCCACTTCATATTTTGTGGGAACTGTAACTTTTCTTTTCAGGATTATATTCTTTATATTCTTTAAAAAAATAAAAAATCTTACTGACTCCCAACTTTTTCATTGTATGCCTACTGTACATGTAAAAGAGAGAAATAACACATTAGAAGTCAATTTTTGATTCATAATATTTTAAGAATAAAAAACAAACAAACAATAAATTTAATTTAATTAAAAATGATTACAATGAAAAAAAAGATAAAAAATTATTTTTTAGTGTAATGGGTGATGTGGATTTACTGTAAACTGTACCGCTTTTGAAATTTGACACTGGTCATCATGACACTGGCTTTTAATAAGTCAGGCATTCAGTTTAATTTTATGCAGTGAATCTTACAGCATTTCACTGTGAGTTCAGCATGTGATTTCTGTCAGCCAAAATGAATTATCCGTGACTCAAGAGCACCAATCCAAACTGCACAGGGGCCCAAAACCTGATCTCTTTGCTTTAGGCCATTTCACTTGACTTTCACTCTCCCTCCATTTTTTTTACCAAACCATTTAAGCTGTTTTGGGAAATAGAAAAAAGAAGGTAAAAAAAATAAATGTTGTAATCCATTTTGTCCCGCAATCCTCTCAGCACCACAGTCATAATCTGGATGGATGAGAGGGTGTGTATATATTTTCACCTCACTCTGCCTCTCATATTCCTGTTGGAAACGTCACACTCTAAAAAATGCTGGGTTTGTCCATATGTCACCTAGCACAGCTGGGTTTTTTTTTTTTAGAGTGCACCAACATGTGTTTTGGATGCTGTGTGCTAGTGTTCCTAATAGACTTATTAACCAGCTTAACATGCAGGACACCTTTGTGCACCTGCAGTGTATTTCAAATCTTGAAATATTTCAAAAGTAGGCTATAGCTAAAAACTGTACTTGCAGGTAATGTAATATTAATTAAAGAGAGACACTTTCATGAGTGTCACTTTTTATTAATGCTAATTTAGAAGTTTGATGTGTTGACTTACAGCATTTCACTGTGAGTTCAGCATGTGATTTCTGTCAGCCAAAATGAATTATCCGTGACTCAAGAGCACCGATCCAAACTGCACAGGGGCCCAAAACCTGATCTCTTTGCTTTAGGCCATTTCACTTGACTTTCACTCTCCCTCCATTTTTTTTACCAAACCATTTAAGCTGTTTTGGGAAATAGAAAATAGAAGGTAAAAAAAATTAATGTTGTAATCCATTTTGTCCCGCAATCCTCTCAGCACCACAGTCATAATCTGGATGGATGAGAGGGTGTGTATATCTTTTCACCTCACTCTGCCTCTCATATTCCTGTTGGAAACGTCACACTCTAAAAAATGCTGGGTTTGTCCATATGTCACCTAGCACAGCTGGGGTTTTTTTTTTTAGAGTGCACCAACATGTGTTTTGGATGCTGTGTGCTAGTGTTCCTAATAGACTTATTAACCAGTTTAACATGCAGGACACCTTTGTGCACCTGCAGTGTATTTCAAATCTTGAAATATTTCAAAAGTAGGCTATAGCTAAAAACTGTACTTGCAGGTAATGTAATATTAATTAAAGAGAGACACTTTCATGAGTGTCACTTTTTATTAATTGTAGCGAATCAGCTCATGGGGAAATATGAATAATTAACCATAACTAGTTATAATTAACTATTCATATTTTAGATCCACTGTAGATATTTAGCTGACCACTCAGGGTCAACCGTCTTGTCAATTCTAAGAACGTTAATTTTTTTTTTTTTTTAGAGTGCACCAACATGTGTTTTGGATGCTGTGTGCTAGTGTTCCTAATAGACTTATTAACCAGCTTAACATGCAGGACACCTTTGTGCACCTGCAGTGTATTTCAAATCTTGAAATATTTCAAAAGTAGGCTATAGCTAAAAACTGTACTTGCAGGTAATGTAATATTAATTAAAGAGAGACACTTTCATGAGTGTCACTTTTTATTAATGCTAATTTAGAAGTTTGATGTGTTGACCAGAATTGGCAGGACTTATTATGATGTTTAAATCTAGTTAATGAAGATTTGATTCTTACCTAACTATTAGTTTCCGTGATCGAAATTTTCTTATTGTTATCAGCTGGCAAAAATAGGCTGTCCATGATTGAAGTGGAGCGGGAAAACAGTTAACAAAGGTAAAAATAAAATGAGAAGCGTTGTGGAAAATAATACCACTATCCAAGATATCATATCTGGAGGGGGGTTACATTTCTCACATGACCTCAAAGCAGTTAAAAGCAGTCATTTTCAGTTTCACGAAACAGTTCATTTGTTCGTGAACCGGGCTACACTGGTTGAGCTTTGCACCAGTTCATAGGCCTACAGTAGGCTCATTTAGCTCATAGTGGCAGTTTCCATTTTTATTCAATTGCAAATGACATCAGTATCCGAAAACACATTCATCTTGCGCTTTTTGATTGTTTCTGCAATAAGTACTGTTTTAGAAGAATGCTAAAAGTGTACGCATTTGAATGGAGCTAATATAGGCTACTGTATCGTATCTTATTAGTTCTTAGCAACAATTGTGGGTAGCTGGAGGTAAAGGGTGGATGTTAATTAAAACATCGTGTTTGAGGTTATCATCGCTTTTGTAGCCTAAGGATCATGAAAGAATATAAAAATTCATAAAAGTGTTTGTAAGTGCGGCTATGCAGCAGCATCTACGAGGAGAGCGAGTGTCCCAGAGGAACTATCACTGAATGGAATTCCCTCGCGCCCAAACCCATATTAGCTCGCGCATGGGGTCATTTAGAGCATCAGCTGACCGGCGGAGTGCTGCTGCATGAGCCGAGGAAAACTGCAGCGCATCCGCACGACGCACAGAATACCAATCAGCTCTAGGCACCTCTCTCTCTCTCTCTTTCTCTCTGTGGGTTAGCTACTGATTTAAGTGACTCCAGAAAATTTCTTGGAAACCTATGCAACGTGTGTGTGCGTGCATGAAACTTTATTCACTCTCAGGCCATCCAAGATGTGGTAGATGAGTTTTGTATCTTCATCAGAACAGATTTGGAGAAATGTAGCATTACATCACTTGCTCAGCAATAGATCCTCTGCAGTGAATGGGTGCCGTCAGAATGAGAGCCCAAACAGCTGATAAAAACACCACAATAATCCACAAGCAATCCACACAACTCCCATTATTTAACACCTTGTGAAGTGGAAAGCTTTGTGTTTGTAAGAAACAAATCCATCATTAAGGCGTTTTAACATTAGGCTGTCACTTCATGTAAAAATATGAGTCCATAATCTATTAAAAAAAAAAACCCTTCCTCCAGTGGAAAAGGTTAATCCCCTTTTGTCCTCTCGCATCAAAATCCACAGATATATTTATTTAGAGCAATTTTGTATTCTTTTTTACTTATAAAAACACACTGGCTACCGGTTGCGGCTCGAATCAAGTTCAAGACATTGATGCTTGCATATAGAACAACCACAGGCTCAGCACCCGCCTACTTCCACTCACTACTACGAATCTACATCCCCTCCAGAAGTCTGAGATCCGCTAGTGAGCGACGCCTCGTGGTACCATCACAGAGAGGCTCAAAATCACTTTCCAGAACATTCTCGTTCACCATTCCTGGCTGGTGGAACGATCTTCCCACCCCTATCCGGAATGCTGAATCCCTGACAATTTTCAAGCGACAGCTGAAAACTCATCTCTTTCGAAGCTACTTGACTTCATCTTAAAAAAATTAACTCTCTCTTTATTTATTCCTTCTCTTTCTAGCTTGTACTTATTTGAACAATGTCTAGAAACTTGGTAGTACAGGCACTTCCTGTATCTGTTTGCCTCTTTAAGAAGAATCACTTTATGTATCCCCCAATTGTAAGTCGCTTTGGATAAAAACATCTGCAAAATGACTAAATGTAAATAAATTGTGCTTGATCTGTGCATATTTCTCTCCTGATTCAGATGACTTTTTCACTGTAGAAAGCAATATTATGGATAGAGGAGTGCACTGCTGGTCAATGGTCTATATGCTTATGTCTCCTGTAATGCTTTTACAGAATGCACGATAGCCTTGAACTCAGGTACACTATGAGATCAACTCTCAGCCTTGAAGTTGATATCTGATCCCTTTACTTGTTTATATGACTTATAGGCTGTAGTGAGACTTGAACAAATCCTGCACTGGCAGGTTGTCTGTTCCATATCCTCTTTGTGTGCTGAGTGCTTTGATCAGCCTATAGCCATAATCATATAATACTTTCAAAGGATGCCACCTGCTGGTTAATGTTCTGAATGATGATCCTGTGCGGTTCACACAGTTGAGAAAATCTCAAGTCATTAATTGATCAAAATCGTGTGGATTCAATTAAATCAAATCATGCGAGAGATATCTACAAATATCTATGCGCAAATAGTTTTTGCTAATGCATTCAACTGAATGTATATCAGTGATAGTGTGTAGTTTTCCGATTAGGCTAGAAAAAAATGCTTGACTGGATTTAGTTTCACCTGCTGGCTTGAGTTTGTCCATGCATCGGTTTATATCCCACAGGCAAAACAAAGCCTTGATCTCTTTTCATGGTCAGGGATATCTGATGACGCGGATTACAAGCGAAACCATTCCAAGAGTCAATGTTTTGGGCTAAGCTTCTTAGGGAGTCACAGAGGACCCATGCCAGAAATGATCTTTGCTGATAGATTAGTGCCTGTGGCAAAACTGGACTTGGTAAACTTCATAACAGATGCACACATGTGGATCCTGCAGGAAGGATTGTCCTTTTCTTGACCTCATAATAGCAATGCATTTAGAAGGAAAAAGTCTTGATATGGTGAAGATTTTTAGTTTGATTTATTTATGATATTCTTGCCTGTAATGTAAGACAGACAGACAGCTGATCAGTCTTGCAATGGCAAATCATGCCTAACACATGTACTCTCAGATATTAGAGAACTTGCAAGTGCTTTGGTGGAAAAGTGGAGTAACATCTCAGAGCAAGAACTGGCAAATGTGCTGCAGTCTATGAGAATGAGATGAACTGTAGAACTTACAGCAACTGATGGACACACAAGATACTCACTACGACTTTTGATATTGACCCCCCTTTGTTCAGAGACATTATTTCATTTCTGTTCATCAAATGTCTGTGAAACCTGTACAGTCTCAGTACAGGTTTTTGTCTCAGTAGTTGAAATTTTTATGTCAGTACAGATATTTACACATTAAGAAATGTGTTGCACATAAAAGCAGCTGAATTTGATTTACAATTATGAATATAAGAAAAGTCAGCAGAAATGTAAAGCAAATATTGAAATATAAAAATTGCAAACATTCTGTCAATCCCAACATTTGGGAAAATACCAAACATTTTTTTTTTTTTTTTATAGAAGAATGTCTGTATTTCAGACCTGTTAGATTCAGTTGTTTTCTTTAATGAGGAAGAAAGTACCAGCAGCCCCAGAGTCAGACTCACTCCACAAACACTGAGAACATCATCGACCACTTCTGAAAAACACAAGAACAGGATCATGACATTTACTGTTGATGACATTCATATATGTCCCAGAACATAAATCTGAAAAAAGCAGTGCCTCACCCATCTTTTGGTTTTGCTCTGGAGAGCTGTATGGGACCAGTACAGCAGCAAATGTCTCCCTCTTCTGGCGAGAACTTCAGAGTGGAGAAGATGTTGAAGGTGCTGTTTCTCTTTGGGTGATACTTACTTAGATTTATACTCTCTGTCACATTCTTGTTGTTCTTAGATTATCAGGACAAGTGAAGGGAAGAGTTCAATCACATGACAGATGAGAGTGTTCTTAGCATCCAGCACCATGGAAGCCTCAGGTCTGGCAAAAACAGATTTGCTCTGAATTAAATGTTAGCACTTAACAGAGCAAACTTTAAATCTTAATAAATATTCCCTTGTGAAAACTGTATTGAATGAACACCTGTAATGGATTTCAAATATTAAAATTATATAAAAAAAGTGTTCTACAATAATAAAAAACGTGCATTCTGTAATAATATCAATATTAAAAAAGGATTTTCTTAAAGTACATTTTAAATCATTAAAGTATACACAGGAAAAGTATTTGATTATAATTTTTATTCTCATGCTATTCAATGTTACCTTTAAAATTAATATATTTTAAATGTACTAAATTACAACGTCATCATTGCAAATGTCTAATGAAAAAAAAAGTGTCTGAAAACATTACAGTCAGTTCACGCTTTAGTATAGACTATTCTTTTAAAGTAGGCCTATTTCCGTAATAGGTTGATATAAAGTAAAGGGTTTTCCTCAAGGGGTATATTCTTCACATTACAATGATAATTTTAGTCTACTCTGTGTCTTTTACCTGTTCGCTCTGTTGGGTGGTTATAACAGATGCAGCTAAGTTTGCTTTGCAATGTTCTGTTAAGCCAACAACAAGATCATGAAATCCAGAAAGCTAAGAGGATCTGCAAAATCAGGCTCTGTAGATACTGCTACTGTACATGTCTCCTCTCCATTAACGGCATACTAGGCTATATACACTCTTTCCCTGTATTAGAGCATCCTTGCATGTCCCTCTGCAAAACAGAGAAGAAACGACATCAGTATTAGACTGCATTGCAGTTTATTCTAAATCTTTATATAAATATACTGTATATCTCTATCTATCTATCTATCTATCTATCTATCTATCTATCTATCTATCTATCTATCTATCTATCTATCTATCTATATATCTATCTATCTATCTATCTATATATATAGATAGATAGATAGATAGATAGATATATAGATAGATAGATAGATAGATAGATAGATAGATAGATAGATAGATATATATATATATATATATATATATATATATATATATATATATATATATATATATCTGTTAAATATAGAATGCATACTTGGAAAAACAAATTAAATATGTCACGTGCAATTATAAAAGTTATTTACACAGAATCCTGTTATTTACGAATTATTTGAAACTTTATATGAATCCATAATAAATCATACATCAACTTTATACTATGCTATTAACTTTCTTCAAGATAATGTAGGCTACACAGTAATAATAATAATGTGAATTATTGACTTGCCTTACTGACGATAGCCGTGAGAGTAAGAAGAACACATAAAAGCGCCATTGACAAACACCAGAGATAATCATCAATCATGGTTTACTGGAGTGAGGAATAGTCACAGGTAGCTTACAGCTGCTCCTCTGACCATAGACACAGCCTCATTATGAGTACATCAGCCAATCAGAATTTGAGTCGAACTCTGACACGACTCGTTTCCAGACGAAGATATTTTTTGGCTTCATACATATTTTAAATCCATTGACATTTATACATCAAGGCAATCCACCTTTATTTAAATAACACTGGTTACAAAGCAACTTCACAGTAATGAACAAATGTGACCCTGGACCACAAAACCAGTTTTTTTTTTAAATGGACCCTAAAACTTTAAAAGGTGAATAAATAAGTTGTCCATTGATGTATGGTTTGTTAGGATAGGACAATATTTGGATGAGATACAACTATTTGAAAATCTGGAATCTGAGGGTGCAAAAAAAAATCTAAATTCTGAGAAAATCGCCTCGTCCAAATGAAGTTCTTAGCAATGCATTTTACTAATCAAAAATTAAGTTTTGATATATTTACGGTAGGAAATTTACAAAATATCTTCATGGAACATAAACTTTACCTAATGATTTTTGGCATAAAAAAAAATCTATAATTTTGATCCATACAGTGTATTGTTGGCTATTGCTACAAATATACCCGTGCTACTTATGACTGGTTTTGTGGTCCAAGGTCACAAATCAACTCTACAGAAGGCAAGTGTTTTGATTTAGCTCAATTCAGTTCAAGTTTTGCTATCCAATAGAGACAAATATTCCTTCACAAATCCTTAATATGCTGACTTGCTATTCAATAAATATTTACTGATTACTTTCTTTTCTAAACAACAAAAAACCCTACTGACCCAAACTTTTGAACGGTAGTGTATATTTATACATACAGTATTTAATCTGATACTAATATACGGTTATTAAATTCTAAAAATATACATGTACTTGTAAGATATAATTTCTATATTAATGAAATGTGCTCACGTGTTTATTCAAGTGTCCAAAATCAAATCCAAAACCAGCTGACTCCGCATTATAATTAATAAACTAACGTTCAAAACATACACAACCACCTTATCTCAAAGACCAGAAGCCTCCTTGAGAACAGAAGCACGATCAGACTTGCTTTAAGCCAGTTCTCCCTCTGTCCACAAAGCTGGCCCATTCAAGTCCTTCATCACGCCATCCTACACATACACAATCTCATGACGTAGGTTTCATTTTGCTCTAACAGACTACCAACCAATACCACAACAGAGGAAAATAAGAGGCTGAGCTTCTGTAGGCCAACAGCTCACAGTAAAATCTGATCATTCAACTTAGTGCTAACTGAAGGCTGTTTTTGCTCTAATAAAAATCTCTAATCTCTAATAAAATCAAATGGTGGAATAAATAATTGTGGAATAAAAATAAAAAAGGTAATGGAGACATCTCACAATTCTGACTTTTATCACTTGCAATTCTGACCTCTCAGAATTGAGATATAAGCTCAGAATTGTGAGATAAGATATAAACTTGAAATTCTGTGAAGAAATTTCTGAATTGTAAGATATAAATTCATATTTGTGAGAATTTTTTTTAAATAACATGGCAGAAACAAACAACAACAACAAAAAAACAACAGGATTTCAAAATGTAAACTTAGAATTGCAAGATGTAAACTTTGATTTGAGAGAAAAAAGTTAGAACTGTGGGATAAAAAGTCACAATTAACTTTTTTCTTTTTTGTGTGACAGAAGCCAGGTTTCCATATGTTGACCTGAAATAGGTCATACCACAATAGAGCCAGCTGTGCAGTTTGTAGCAGGTCAATTATAGTCAAACATTTTCACTGAAATAAACATTAACTGAAATGAAATTTTTACATCTTATTGCCAGGGCAATATTTTTCATTTTTAATACTTTGATGAAAGTAAAAAACTTGATAATAAAAGTAAAACATGATAATTAAAACTAAAACTGATAAATTGTAAAAAAAAAAAATAAAACAAACTAAAAAAAATTTAATTACTAAGTTAATTACTATAACATAAAACTTATCTCAAACTGAGACTTGTTATAGCACTTGTATTGCTTCCATTGTCCTCATTTGTAAGTCGCTTTGGATAAAAGCGTCTGCTAAATGACTAAATGTAAATATATAGAATAATAAAAACTATAACAGTGTCTCAATGATTTTAATATAACACTGGTTTGTATTACTAATATGCAAAAAGGAGAATTTTGTAGCCATAAGTTGGAAATGGGCTCCAATTTCTAATGGGTTTTCATTAGAATTAATGACCATAACACACAGTCCTGGCTCATATTTTTGAAACCAGTGTTCTTCCAAAACAAATTGACTCCTGGTCAAACATTCCTTAAAGTATAGCTGTAATTCACTGCTTGTGACAGTGTATACTTTTCTACCTGGCAATACATCATTATAAAAGATGACAGTCATTCTGGAGTCATCAGTTAGATCAGAAGGGCAAACTGGTGCTTAAGCGACTCAAGCTCTGAATGAGCGGTTACTGCAGCTCATGCATATACTGTGCTCTGTTGAGGAAACATTATGTCAAGTATGAGATTCATTTAAGAGATTGCTCAGAATGAAATCAGATTTATTTTATTGCACAAATTATGTTTTGGTTGGGCTAGACATTATTTGAAATATTACAGCAACATATGGCTCTTGTGCTGAGGTGTTGTCTGCTATTTCTTCTTGCATGGGTTGGGAGCTTTGTCAAGACCTTGCACATATTTCCGTGGGATCTGATACTGATCTGTAATAAAGGAGAAAAAGTGCACTCACATACAAGCAAAAGGTTTGATATAAGGCAGAGATATAAGCAGGCATTGACTATATGGTACCTAGAGGGCCGAGAAAGCAGCTACTGCAGATGCAGCCATACCGAGTTGTTAGACTCGTCTCTGCTGAAATGTCTGATCCCCTTTAAGTTGGATCCCATTTCTGATGCCCCCCTTCGGTCAGTCCACTTTAGGACATGGCAGTGCTCCCCTCACTGCGGCAGGGTCTTTTATGAGCTCGCCGTTCCCAGGCAGATCAGGTGAGTCCTCCTCTCTACTGAGAGCTAGGAACTTGCCCCTAGGCTGACTGACTAGGCTGGCTGGCTGACTGATCGCAATTTCCATCCAAATGCGCTCTGAGTACGCAGGCCTTTGCTGAATGGACTGCTCCCTCAGAATGCTATAGTCACACAGGGTTTTCTAGGCCCGTCTAGGAGATAGCCTCATTGACCCCTTAGAAACGGTGTTCTTCTGAGCCATGCTATGGTAAGTGCACACGCTAAGCCTCTGTGCTCTGTCTAAAAAACACATTGTGATAAGGACGTGCACTAAGCATCCTGTGTTCTTTCTACAATCCTGTATGGTATGCATTACACGCTGCCAGCCTCGTACACTTTCTCTTAGTTAGCTTAGGCCCCGGTTTCACCTTGGGCCCCACTCTACTTATGTATCCCTGGTGATACCTTCCTGAGCAGGGCGTTGCTACCGAGGACCTGTCGGGCCAGTTCCTTTGAGCAAGGTCATGCAGAGCTGGCGGTAGCCCCTGGGTGACGGGCCAAGGTCTAGTAGTCTATTATCCTAGACGCTTTGCCGTATCCCCTTAAAGGAATCTCTTTGTTTCTGATTTCCCTTAACAGGTAAGTTATTGGGGTATGCAGCTCAGGCCTTTGACCAAAGGGGATAATGTCACTGACAGCCGTCAAGGTGTCCTTGGGGCAACTCCCATAGCTTGGTAGAGTTGTTGCTTAGTGCTTGCCTTGATGCTTCACATGCACTCCCCTCAGCATGGCAGCGTGGGTATACCGTTCCACAGCTTTGCATCACAGGAATAAATTACAATTTAAAATGCAGTATTAAAAAGAAAAACAGTCTTAAACAGTCTTAATTAATGCAGCCTTAATGAGTATAAAAAACATAAAAAAATGATCAAGATATAAACTAATGTGACACTTTCTTGTTATTAGTTGTTAATAGAACATGTACACAATTAGGTTGCTCTGATAGGACACGTGTGTGAACTTGAGGAGAACTGACTTCATGTGTCTACTAATAATCATCTTGAAACCAGTTGATTAAAATTCAAAATGGCACAAAAAAATTAAAGTTCTAAAACTTTAACTTTTGTGTTAAATTGCAATCATATATCACATTATAGTGCTATAACACATTTATAACACTTTATAACACGTAACACACTTGTCCCTGCATTTTTGATACAAATTCAGCATTGGTGAGAATAAGAACATAACAAATAGAAAAAAATGAAAGTGTGAATAAAAAGTGTACTAATGTAATTATAAACTCACTTTTTTATTGGTTTCATGGGCAAGTTCATTTTTCTTCACACATTCTGTGATGATATTCCTCACCTCATTGGCCTTTAGAGGTGTCCCCTTTCTGAAACACAAAGTCACATGCTCAAAGCACTCTCAATAATACACTTAAATATACAACAAAATGTTTCCACTCATTAACTTTTTCTGGGCATCCTGAAAGAGAGGCTCCAGGCATGCAGTGACCCCATATAGTGGTGTGATTTCAGGGGGCTGGTATGGGTAAGCTCCACCCCCCTCCTCAGACGCTTTCTCCGGCTCAAAATCCTCTGGTATGCTGAAAGAACATAACCTGAAAAAGTAGTGCAAAAGTTGTTTAAGGAAAAATGCGACAGATATTTTCTCTATTATGTGTTCTTATATTAAAAGTTTAGACATAAAAGTCAACATACAGCAAACAGCTACAAAATGTACATGTGACAGGAAGTCAAAGACATTTCACCCTGTAGAGTCTCCATCTTCTCCATCAATGTTTTCTCCCTCTTTATCCTAAACCGGTTCTTCCTCCTTCAATAGCTCATGCTCATCCAGCCTCAGCTCCTTCATGCTCTGACAAGATGTTTCCACTGGAGGTGGATCAGAGCTGTCCTGCACCTCCTGCTCTTCCTCCTCGCATTCCTCTCCCTCCGGTTCTCCCTCCACCTGTGCTGGAGAGTTTGTGACCGATTTAACTGGAGGATGTGACTTATCACCAAATGCCCTGTGGAGAATTTGAGGAAGATGCCTGTAGAAAGTGAATGCGATGTATAGAGAGGCGGGAATGAAGCCTAAATGAAAGTAAAGACAGAATAATGTTGCAATGCAAAGTTCATCATAGCTGGTCCATGTATGTGTCTAAAATATTCACTCCTTTCCCCTTCATTCCACTGTTCCTCATCTCAGCGCTCGACACAGCTGCATTTTTTGGCCTTTTTAAATTTTAAATGATATATTAGGCATTTTTGTTTATACAATTGTAGAGAGAGAGAAAAAATGACAAGAAGAGAAGAGAATAGGTTCAGGAAATTGCATAAAACTGACTCAACGTTCTGTTGTTCACATGCACCGCTAAGTTCAACATAATTCAAAGTGCTAGATATTCAGCATCACTGAAATGCGGTGAGCAGCGTTACCTGTTCATCACAAGTGTGACGGCACAGCAGTTTCCTCAGGAAGACCATCAGCAGGTACCACAACACCTGGCAACATGAGATCTGCAGGAGAGAAATCAGTCAGGTGTGTTCTCTGAGACAAACAGATTAATACTAACAAACAAGTGCTGACCTGCTCCACCAGTTAACTTCCGCAGGACCAGCGGCCACGTGACGAATACTGGTAACATGGTGGGATATCGCCACAGTGTGTACACTGAGAACAACACACACATGTATTATTCAAATAAATGTCATCATCATGAACAAAAACTGAGGGTTACCTGCAGACTCACCTGTTTCTCCAGCTGAAAGAATATGGGATTTTTATGGAGAATGTACAGAGTGACTGCATCTCCCTTATGTGCATAAATCTTCACAATATTCAGCTCGTCTTTATTTGGGATCGGCTCATTTAGATCCTCAGCTGACAGAGAAGGGAAAGCAGCAGAGATATCTGCTCTTAGCTTCCTCCTGTATTGAAAGAAAGGACCACAATGACAAGGCATCAAAATAAAAAAAAATAAAAAACTCACAATTGATATCTGAAAACCATGGGAGAACTCCAACTTAAAGTATTTATTGACCTTATCTTGTCTCTTTTAACAACTAAACATTTATCTTGAGTTTAGAACCCTCAACATTCCTATGTATTAACAAATACTTTAAAAGGGAAAATGTGGTTTCATCAAGTCAAGATATCATAAAAGGATATGAAATCACACAGAAACCTGCACTTTAAAAAAGGCACTTTATGTGAAGATACAGTAGATGATCTTGAATGAGTAAAAGGCACACAGTATCTTGTAATAACATAATAAACACCACATGAGGCACATATATTATTCAATATTAAGTATGACGTTATTTGTTACAGTTTGCTGAAATAATGTGCACGAAGCAGAGCTGTCTACTCTAAACAGTTGATTTACTCAAAGCTGAATCAGAATCACTTTGCAAGAATATTTCTTTCATTTCAACTCATGTTTAAAAGTCAAACTGGTTGAATACCTGTCAGATCCCTTGATAACGGTGTTGGAATTCACACGAAACACTTTTGTAAACAGTATTTCGATGAGTTATTTGCAAGAAGCCGCTAAAAATCACTTAATGAAGCTCAGTTCTCTAATCTGTCATATTAAAAATATATTTTATTAGAGTAATTCAATCATCTGCAGTGCTCTGAAACATACGGGTGCAACGCTGAAACATGACAGATTGGAAAATACCGGTGTCTGTTGAAGTGATCAAGTCAAGATCAAGAACAAGTTTTGTATTTTTTTTTTTTTATTATTTTCCAAAAATGAAAACGGTGTCATTATTTAGCTCTTCATTATCATGACTTCACTTAACTCTTCTGAGACATGGTTCTGCAGTGAAAATCAATAGTGACTGACCACTATTAAAACTGACTGACTGATTAACTAACTGACTACCTAAATGTGAAGACTTTATCAGTCATAGAGCAAATGAGTCCAAATGTATATATAGTCTAAAATTAACTGAATTTCTGGCTGCTTTGAATCTCCATGTGTAGCAAAGACCAGTGTAGAGAGGTGTTGTGTCTGTGTGAAGATTTGTTTTGTGCAGGTAAAGATATTCAAACCTGCCCTGTTAATTGGATCCTTTTAAAATCCTTTAAGCTGGTCTAAAAAAGTCTTCACTGCTACCCGGACAGAGATGAACACGGTCTACCACTATGTTAGATGATACAGAAAATAACAATGATTCAGTGCTTTCCAATGAGCAGCAAGAGAGTCCGCATCAGATTATCATTGTGCCTCCAGAGTCGACACTGAAGATAAAGAAGAAAGTAATAACAGAGGAGTATAAGCTTGCAGGACAAGTGCTCGGGATAGGCATCAACGGCAAGGTCTGGGAAATATTCCAGAAGAAAAGTGGCAAACATTATGCCTTAAAGGTATTGCTTTTTATTTTATTTGTTTATTTGTTTATTTGCATTGCAACTAATTTTCTAATTTTTCAAGCAAATAAAAGGAATGTAAAAAGGGTTATTATTAATGAGATTTGTGTATGATAAAGTCTTATTGTATGATGGTTACCCTGTTGAAAAAAAAACAGCATATGCTGGTTAGGTATGTTTTGAAGCATGGCTGCTGGTTTGAGCTGGTATTATTTTCCAAAAATGAAAACGGTGTCATTATTTAGCTCTTCATTATCATGACTTCACTTAACTCTTCTGAGACATGGTTCTGCAGTGAAAATCAATAGTGACTGACCACTATTAAAACTGACTGACTGATTAACTAACTGACTACCTAAATGTGAAGACTTTATCAGTCATAGAGCAAATGAGTCCAAATGTATATATAGTCTAAAATTAACTGAATTTCTGGCTGCTTTGAATCTCCATGTGTAGCAAAGACCAGTGTAGAGAGGTGTTGTGTCTGTGTGAAGATTTGTTTTGTGCAGGTAAAGATATTCAAACCTGCCCTGTTAATTGGATCCTTTTAAAATCCTTTAAGCTGGTCTAAAAAAGTCTTCACTGCTACCCGGACAGAGATGAACACGGTCTACCACTATGTTAGATGATACAGAAAATAACAATGATTCAGTGCTTTCCAATGAGCAGCAAGAGAGTCCGCATCAGATTATCATTGTGCCTCCAGAGTCGACACTGAAGATAAAGAAGAAAGTAATAACAGAGGAGTATAAGCTTGCAGGACAAGTGCTCGGGGTAGGCATCAACGGCAAGGTCTGGGAAATATTCCAGAAGAAAAGTGGCAAACATTATGCCTTAAAGGTATTGCTTTTTATTTTATTTGTTTATTTGTTTATTTGCATTGCAACTAATTTTCTAATTTTTCAAGCAAATAAAAGGAATGTAAAAAGGGTTATTATTAATGAGATTTGTGTATGATAAAGTCTTATTGTATGATGGTTACCCTGTTGAAAAAAAAACAGCATATGCTGGTTAGGTATGTTTTGAAGCATGGCTGCTGGTTTGAGCTGGTCCTTAGCTGGTCATGAGCTGGTTTAAACTGGTCCTTAGCTGGTCATGTGCTGGTCCTAAGCAATTAGCTCATGTTCAGGACCAGCTTAGGACCAGCACATGACCAGCTTAATCCAGCTCAAACCAGCAGCATGCTTCAAAACATACCTAACGAGCATATGCTGTTTTTTTCAATAGGGTAAATTAATTTCTCTCCGACATTCAATGTTTATACTACTGTACATGATCTCTTTTGTGTCCAGGTTTTCATATCATTAAAGGGGTCATATGATGCGATTTCAAGTTTTCCTTTCTCTTTGGAGTGTTACAAGCTCTTGGAGCATAAAGAAGATCTTTAAAGTTGCAAAGACTAAAGTCTCAAATCCAAAGAGATATTCTTTATAAAAGTTAAGAGTCAACCACGCCTACGTAAAACGGCTCGTTCTAACACACCCCCACATGTCTACGTCATGATGTGGGAAGATTTGCATAATGCTGCCCAAATGTGCACGCAAAGAAAGAAGGCGTGGTTTCAGGAACAGCAGTCGTGTTGATGCAGCCATGTCAGGGAGACACTGTGTTTCAGTGCGAAAGCAAAAGCACTTTATTTGGTCTTCTGGAAATAGATGCAATTAGGAATCATTGGTTAAGATTTATTTACAACAGAACAGCACAACCCAGATGTTCGAGTTTGTGCAGCGCATTTTATGGACGACAGTTTATTGAACCTAGAAGAGTACAAGGCTGGCTGCGCACAAAGGCTATAAAAAAAAGGGTAAATTCCGACTTTGGTATGACAATCTGGCGGTTCTGAATCAGCGACTGTAAGTATGTTTTGTTATCAGTTTAAGTATTTGCTATTGACTGTTCAAATGCGGAGTTTTGCGCAGCGCAGAGTAATGCGTTGTGTGTGTGTGTGTGTGTGTGAGAGAGAGTGTGTGTGTGTGTGTGTGAGGGGAACAGGGTCACATCACAGGAGAGTGAACTGTCTGTCAGAAATCATAGCAGGTCAGCTGTCTTAACCGCGGCTTGTGTACTGCATCATCACTGTGTCTGTCACCCTTTCGGGCTTGAATTGATGGTAAAACTAATGACATTATTAACGGTCTTGGTCACGCGACTCTGTTGCCCTTTCGGGCTTGAACTGATGGTAAAACTAACAACATTATTAACTGTCTTGATATTTACTTTGAAAGCTGAAGCTCGCGATTATGGTAAGGGGCGTTACATTTCCGACGTGTGCTTGTGGTGTTCGGCCAATCACAATGCACTGGGTCAGCTGGCCAATCAGAGCAGACTGCGCTTGTCAAAGGAGGGGGCTTTGTTGAAAACTACGTGTTTGAGAGAGGCAGGGCATAGAGGACCTACTATCATGTACAGTATTTGAAAAATAATTGTTACACCAAATACACAAAATAATGATCTTTAAAATAGCATCATATGACCCCTTTAAAAAGCTTTGGTAAATAGGACCAATCGGGTATTCCTGGAAATAAATGGACATTTTTTAATGTAAAAACTTAATCGGATTCTTGTTATGTAGTCAAGGAACTGAGGTGCCTCAAACCTTTTCCATTATAATAGGGTTATTGGAGCTATTAGCGTCTGTTGTTGAGTTCTGGTAGGAACTTATGGGATCCATTAAGCACTTAAGCTATAGACTTTGTAAATTCCTCAAAAAACTGCCTAGACATTCTCCAGGAGCTCTGCCAGTGTGGTAATTTGAGAAACCCTATATATAGCCTCAATTATCTTTTGACTTTTACTCCGATATCCTTCTTGGCACTCTTTGTTGTTCATTATCTGCCTATGTAATGCCATTGAAACTATTCCACATGACAAATACACAAAAGTAAATACACAATATATTTTCAAATGTACTTTAGGCAGGGCAAGAAAATTAATTTCCAACAATAGCCTATACATTTAGGGCAAATACAGTTGTGGATGGAATAGGCTAGACATATTAAATCATTCATTCATTGTAAAGTATGTTCCTTGGTTATTTTTCTTCAAATGTGAATGTGCTTTTTCAATATATGGAGGGCAAAATATATTTTATGAATATATATTTTTATATATTTTTTTATTTTTATACATTCTGAAATATATTTAAAAATACATTTGAAAATATAAATGGTATTGCTTACAAATGACATTATTAATTTATACTGTCTATAAGGGTTTCATTTTAAGTCTGATGCTCTTGAACGCTCACTTTCAGATGTTGCGGGACACCCCTAAGGCTCGACGGGAAGTGGAGCTTCACTGCAGGGCATCGAGCTGCCCCCGTATCGTAGGAATGGAAGATGTCTTTGAGAATTACTACCAAGGCAAAAAGTGTTTGCTTCTGATCATGGAGTGGTAGGGCTTGTTAACACAATTAAAGCAAAACCAATATACCATTTATAATAAACCAGATTGAAGTGCCTTCATAACACATTTTTTTCAAAGAGCTTTTTAGGTTTCTTTTATGTTTTTTATGGAGTAGATATTGTTTTCGATTTTTATAATTTTAGTTTTTATAAATGTATTGTGTTTATCCATTTCCAATACAAGTCTATGACAAAAAAAGCATGAGATTAATGAGTCAAAATGCTGCATTTGTTACATAAACAGTATGGAGGGGGGAGAACTCTTTCGCCACATTAAAGAACGTGGTGATCAAGCTTTCACTGAAAGAGGTACAGATCCTCAGAACACACACACACACACACACACACACACACACACACATGTTCTGATGAGAAAACAGTGAACACATCACAGTTACTAATTCTCTATTTTTGGTTTCTCCTTACACATGATGAGCAGAAGCCTCGGAAATAATGAGAAATATAGGAGAAGCTGTGGAGTTTCTGCATGGTATTAACATTGCTCACAGAGATCTCAAGGTGAGCTACTGTATAGCCATTATTATGCATCAGCACTATATTATATTATACATTATATTGTTCAAAAGTTTGGGGTCAGCAAGATCTTTTTTTATTACTTTTATTCAGGAAGAATGCAATAAATTGAGCAAAAGTGACTGCAAACACATCTTTAATATTAATATTAAAAATAAGTATTAATATTCAAATAGAAAATATTTATTTTTAATTGTAATAATACTTGACAATATTACTGTTTTTATATCAGGTTTATCCAAATGATTTTATGATATGGAACCTTTAACATAACCTAGCCATGTACTCAAAGTTCTTTTTGATAAGTGACAGAAAGACAAAAAGATACACACAAACAATGCTGAATGGTTAGAGATGGTGTTTAAACTCTGGATGAGCGTCACTGTTGAAGTAAAATTAAGGCAGAACGTATTAAAGCCATACTGTAACTTTGTAAAATTGCTAGTTTTCCTGAAGCCATTTGGCCTATCCAACATGTAACTGTTGGATCCTGCAGTGGTTTCCATTTTAAAATGTAGCCAATTAGGTTTCTTTGACTTTAATTGAACATGGCAATTTAATAACTGCATTTAAACTTGCAAATGATCTAACCGAGAATACATTTTACAGCACATTTACAGTCATTCTGTAATCTTATACTCACTCACTGCTGGAAGCTAAGACGAAAACTCAACATGTAGAGTTCATTTAGAAGTCAATCAGTATTTCAGACCGTTTAAAAAACTGCTGAAAATGTTTCCTATTACTTGTTGGGTCCTGAAAGCTTCAAATAAGATCATAAGAAATTAGTTTCTGTTAGGTTCTAGTTGCTTTCACATTTCACATTTAATTCAATGTGTTACTTGTCATTTCTTTTTGTGAAATTTACCAGTAGGTATATTAATAATTAACGACATAGGAAGTACTTTTATAACACACATCATAAAGCTAAATGCATTTCTCTTATATTTCCAATCTTCTCTTGATTGGCAGCCAGATAATTTACTGTACTCTTCAAAGCATTCGGATGCCCAGCTCAAGCTTACAGACTTTGGATTTGCCAAAGAGACCACATCCAACAACTGCTTGACCACCCCGTGCTATACACCTTATTATGTGGGTAAGCAGACAAGTCAGTTTCGAGTTTCATTCGTTATGATAATATAGTGAAGCTAAAGCAAATCCTTCTCTCCCTCAGCCCCAGAGGTGTTTGGTCCAGAGAAATATGATAAGTCATGTGACATGTGGTCATTAGGAGTCATCATGTACATCTTGTGAGTGAAAACAATCTGATGGTTATGAAATATCACATCAGTGCTTCATATGTTATTTCGCTTTCATTCACAACCAATATGTATCCTCTAAGGTTGTGTGGATATCCACCATTTTACTCAAACCACGGCTTACCGCTCTCACCGGGAATGAAAAAACGCATAAGGAATGGCCAGTATGAATTTCCAAACCCTGAATGGTCACAGGTGTCGGAGGAAGGTCATTTTATAATATTTAACACTTCTAATGCCATGTTTCGTTCAAACATAATTAAATACATTATGTGATATGTCATTTTTTCTTCACTTAACAGCAAAGCAGCTCATTTGCCAGCTATTGAAAACAGATCCTACTGAGAGAATGAGCATCACACAATTCATGAACCATTCTTGGATCAATGTGAGCATTACCATTTTTTATTAATTTTGCATGCTGATTTTCAAGTATAAATTATGTATGTGAAAATAGGGGAGAATGATTTTGCTCCTTTATATGTATTTCCATATTTAACGTTTAGCAAGACTATTTAATTTGCATATTTAATAATTTGCATTCCTAAGCGTGTTTCTCTCTCGGGATGTTTGCAGAAGTCAATGAATGTTCCTCCAACACATCTACACACAAGTCGAGTTCTTAAGGAAGAGAGTCACGTCTGGGATGAAGTCAAGGTCTGTTCTCTGTATCATGTATTCAGATATGCATAAATCAAACAGTTTATCATACGTACAGCACCGTTCAAAAGTTTGGGGTTAGAAAAAAAAAGGATTTATATTTCCACATAAATGCTTTTCTGTTGAATCATAAACCATATATAATCATTCCTACAAAAATAATAAAGCATCACAATTGTTTTCATCATATTTCTTGAGCATCAAATCAGCATATTAGAAGAAAGATCATGTGACACTGATGACTGGAGTAATGATGCTGAAAATCCAGCATTGCATCACAGGAACAAATTACATTTTAAAATATATTCAAATAGAAAACAGTTTGAATTGTAATAATATTTCACAGTATTACTGTTTCTACATTATTTTTAATTAAATAAATGCAGCCTTGGTGAAAATAAGAGACTCAAAAACATTACTTACCGACCCCAAACTTTTGAACAATAGTGTCTATGCCTAATAGTGTATAAGTCATTATTTTTTGTAAATGCTCTTGCTAAGTCTATTGTGTGTGTAATTACACAGGAAGAGATGACTAATGCCTTAGCAACAATAAGAGTGGACTATGAACAAATAAAGGTTAAACCGATTAAGGATGCGTCCAATCCTCTTCTTCTAAAAAGAAGAAAGAAAATGGCTGCTGCAGTGAAAGAAGCACCAGGGCCGTGATAAACAAATGCATGTGGAAATGTGCATAGCTCTTGAGGACACTTCAGAAAATCAGATCACTTAATTGGAGATTGAGGGAAAAAGGGGGCCTTTCATGGCATTTAGTCTTCATTTCTCTTTTTAAAGCCTGCACCAGTTAGTTATAGCATAAATAATATTTGTGTTAACATCTGTAAGGATGCATGAGGTGTATCACATTTACTTCAAACTGTATCTGTAGTGTAAGTGTATTTTTAATAATTTTGTTGAACGTTGTTTGAAAATAATATCCATTTTATTAGTCACTTTTTTAAAACCAAGTATTAAAGGGGTGGTTCACTGTTTTTTTTCTAGGCTTGATTGTGTTTATGGGGTGCAGTCTAACATGTGTTAATGCTTCGTTTTTAAAAAAACGCATTATTTTTCACATAATTTACCTTTATTCCACACCGCTCTGTCCCTTCTCTGAGAAACACGCTGATCATTTCCTGCTTTTATGAAGCCCCTCCCTCAGAAATAGGCGATGGACTCTGATTGGTTAGCTAGCCAAGTGTGTTGTGATTGGCTAAATCGCCTCTAGCGCACGTCTAAACGTCCCACCCCTCACCTCAGCGGCGGCATGTGCTCTGGTTGTATTGTAAACAACTGCATCGTTAATATCGCTTATCAGTTTGAGCCCCATTGAGAAGCAGAGGATATTATTAATCACCCCTCACCTCAGCGGCGGCATGTGCTCTGGTTGTATTGTAAACAACTGCATAGTTAATATCGCTTATCAGTTTGAGCCTGAATCCATTAGAATCGTTAGAAGACAGAATCGCGATTCATATATGAATAGATTTTTACGTGCACCTCTAGTTTTCTCTTCCTCTTCTCTAACGCAGCACAGCATGGCCTTGGCCCCCTTTGTTGCCTTTTCCCGAGGGCGAGGTTTATCTGGGTTTGTTACGTCACGAACCCGGGAAGTAACTTGTTGTAGTCCCTACCAGCCGTTTTTGTAAGCATTAAACTGCCAGAATTTTAAAAGACGATATCTCCGTTTGCATTGAACTTTCAGCTTTGTAACTTTGCAGATATTGTTTATGCTCAAACAGCAACATTACACACTAACTAACGTTAAGAAAGTGAAATCGCAATCAACCACCCCTTTAATGTTTGCTGTGTGTAATACTGCAGGGGGAGTATGTTATGCATCCTATTAAAAAACAGCAGCCAAAAACATTACACCACGATGTTATATAAACATTTGTATGCATTAATTAAATAAAGTATGTATTAATCTGCATTAAGCTGAAGAAACGACTGCTGGTTAAACATGCCCTTGTGACAAATGAGTAATTGACTCCACATTATGTTTGCTCTGACATCATGATGTCATTAAATGCACCATGGCCAACAAATAAATATGGCTATATAAATATTTCCAAGTATTCTGAGCATTTCTTAATACGATGGAACTGATTTGCACATAAGAACAACACCATCCCTTCATTAAAAACATTTAAAATGCAAACAATGGCTCTTAATTTTGAACTTTTTGGTATTTATGACTTGCCTTTTTTTTTTGCTTTCCTATACAATTATGTTTAACACGTAGCTTGTACTATTGCTAGCCAGCTGGTTAACTGCAAGAGATCCAGTTGGGCTACTTTGAAGCATCCAGTTTTACTGTTTTCACTAAAATCCATCATGTTTTCACTACACAAGCTATTTGTTGAGCTTAACATTAAGAAACCCCTTTTCCAGTATGTAAAACCACTGTAATTCCAACCCAAGATAAAACGTGTCCCATCATACTAAGTCAAATGCCCCAGAAATGCACGCACACACGCAAAAAGGCTCATCCCGTGTAGGGATAATGATAAGGCTGGGGTCCCGTCCTGACGGAATCTATGAAGTAAGGCTGTTAAAATGCAGATGTTTTGCCTTCTCACACATGGCACTCATATTCACAAAGCCTCAAGGCACAAAACACAGCATAACATGTAAGTGAGGCAGTAGACAAAGCTTTACTGTATACTGGCTTTACACTGAAGGCTTTGGGCTGTGCAACATCCATTTATTGGAATGTGATTAATTGTATAAATACTGTAAAAACGGCTGTACGGGGCACATTATATAAGGTACAGTTAATTATTTTTCTTCTGCATGTGTATAAATGTATTTCAGAATTATAAGAATATGAGTGTAATACAAACATTCATGATGTACCAGGATAATGATTTCATCGAGATGTTTGAATGCAGCATGATTTTTCTTATTCTCTCTCCATCTTGTTTCTGTACTTTATTTTTTTCCCACACATAAAAGGGGCAAAAAGCCAAAAACCAAAAAGCACAGAGGCTACAACAACAGGTATGTGTTTAATCTTTTTAATTTAAGCAGATATATTGCATAAAACCAAATGCATTATGAAGTAGAGGAGTGCATTTTTGTCCATGCAGTTTATGTAGTAGAACGACTGAATTGTTTTTACTGAATCATTATTTTATTGCAAAATATACTCCAATAATTACAATGTTGAAAATCATCTTTATTCTAAATGACGTTATCTCATTTGTACCGAACCTTCCTTTAGGCAAAACTCACTTCTCTTCACATAAACCTTCTGTGTTTTCTTGCAAATGAAAAAACCTACTGTATATTACATGTAGCATACTTGCCCAGACCTGAGAGATATTTTATGATGTCTGTTTTAACCACAACTTTGCTTTGAGAGATATAAAACATACCACACGTAAATAATGATGATGATTTCTTGTAATGATAGTATATATATAGAAACAATTGTCAGGAGGATATAAGATCTACAGTATGCATGTCTGTGCCTTAATGCTTGTGGAACATAATGATGTTCTTTGATACAGCTCATATAAAACACAAAAAAAATTGTTGAGTGCCTATACTGGCTCGTGCGGTCTGAAACCACTTTGGAAATCTGGGATTTTATATGCATGTCCTTGTTATTATATATTTATCTATTATGTTTAAGTACATGTGAAAAATGTAGAATAGATAAATAATACGACATGAAATTTAAAAAGAAATATCGGGGTCACTAATCAAATAAGTAAATGTGTAACATTGACATACAGGCAGGTAATGTTCTTTCTTCTATTGAAGCACAAGATACTCTTTAGTTCATTCTCATATCATGCTGGAGATCAAGATCATCATCATTATCACTACCACCACCACTAATATTAATAATAACAATAATCATCATCATCATCATCATTTTATATTAATTTAAATAATTTGAAATAAAAAGTTTTAATTTATTATGAATAAAAATCAGAATGATACTGTTATTTGACAATTTAAAGAATTTGTAATAGCAAATATTAATTTATTCTGGATAATTTATCATTAAAATGAATAGTTCAATTACAAAGTTTTTTAAAATAACAACAAAATTGTTTGATAATTTAATGATAATTTAAAGAATTTATACTGAAAAAATTATGAATATCTAATTAAAAGTTACTAATGTATTTATTAAAAATGTAAACATAATAATAATAATAATAATTTAATTTGATAATTTAAAGATTTGTAATCGAAAATAAGGAATTTATTATGGTCTCAAATTAATGAATTAATTATTTTAGTGGTCTCAAAAATGATATTTGTATATGTATTTGTGTCCTGACAGGAAACTCGTAGTCACAATGAAAGGTTGGATTTTACTCCTGATGTTGGCAAGGCTTGTCGATTTTTCCATGACACAACCGACCAACTCTTTGACCTGGCTAAGTTATCTGCGCAACCGAGCCTACAATCATGGTTATGGCCGCAGTCACAATAACAACCATGCTTCTCTAAGAGCAGAGGATGAGGATGAACCTCCTGTGCTGGACTGTCCTTTGGAGTGTGACTGCACTCCATCCTACCCCAGTGCGATGTACTGCGACAACCACCAGCTGCAGCACGTCTAGTTTTTCCCATCTCATATCAAGTATGTATACCTGCAAAATAACCAGATCACGACCATCACAAATGGAGTCTTTGATAATGCTCCAAATTTAGCTTGGATCAGCCTATACACAAATAAACTGAACTCTGACAAGATTGGTGACAAAGTCTTCGCCAAACTACCAAACCTCCAGCGCCTCTTTTTACACAACAACAACCTGAGCCGGGTTCCACAGGGTTTACCACGTTCCTTACGAGATCTACACATGAATCACAACAATATCTCGAAGATCCCCGTTGAATCTTTCCATGGAATGAGCAACCTAACGGCCCTGCACCTCCAAGTGAATGCAATTGAAGACCTCGGCAATGCACTTGAGGGTCTGCATTCGTTGACCCTGTTAGACTTAAGAGGGAACCGACTGAAGAAGATTCCAGAAAGCCTGCCGCCAATGCTGAGCCAGCTCTACCTCGAGTACAACCGCATATCCAGCGTTCCTGCTGATTTTCTGAGCCAGCGGCCTGAGCTGCGCTTCGTACGCCTGTCCCACAACCAGCTCACCAATGGGGGAATTCCAACCAACGCTTTCAATTTCAGCACACTTGTGGAGCTCGATTTGTCCTTCAACAAGTTGGAGAGGATTCCTACTATCAGCACCAGTCTGGAGAATCTGTATCTCCAGGCCAACAAGATCAAAGGTACAGAAAAAAAAAAACATCTTGAGGATGTTACAACTCAAAAGCTCATAAGGCATGTCAAAGGCTTCTATGCAAATCTTCTCCTAAACAATATGCCTGTTGTAATAGCATACTTCAAAACAGCCACTTATTAGTATGATATATTGCACTCCAAAACAAATACTGTATTAAAACATAAACTGTTGAGCATGAGCATATAGGGAGAGAGAGAGAGAAACAGAGAGAGGGACAACATCTTGGAAATTTAGGAAAGTTTAGTTATTTGTATTGTCTATTTGACAGTAAAATGATTGTGGGGGTTGTAATAAGCAAATTAGTCACACGTGACTAGCAATATCAACAGAAAATATGTTAGGATAATAAATATAACATCATTAAAACATTTGATGTTTTTGTAACAAGCCTGAGAATTTTTATATTTTGAAGTCAATGTGAATTTCAATTTACTGAATCAATAAGAACAGAAATTTATGGAAGCCCTTTTCTAGCACAGAATAAAACAATTAAAATAATTGTATTTTTGGTGGGGGTAATTCTGAGAAAAAAGGTCAGAGCTGCAAGATATAAACCCTCAGTTGTGAAATATAAACTTACAATTCTGAGAAAAAGTCCTAATTGTGAGATATAAATGAAAGAGATACGTTACAATTACATTTTTATTTTTGTTTTGTTTTTTATTCTGTGGCGAAAGCAAGCTTCCATAGGAATGTTAAATGCAGATGTGCTGAGCATGCAGTGAAAATTTAATGCATGAAGTCAGTGTATTTGACTACTGGGTGCATAAGAGCATTTTATTTTTTATCTTTAATCTTCTTGTAAATGCATGGTACAAATAATGGTGCTGGTTGGGAAACTTTAGGATTTTGTTTTGTAATTGTCAGCCAAGATCCCTGGAACAAGATATGTTGCCTGAAAGTTAATTTCATTGTGATCAAACTTTAAGAAGATAGTTAATGAGGATTACCTTTTGAAAATATAAATAACTGAAAACTGAGTATAGATTAACAATCTAAAAGTTCTGTTCCTCGTAGAGTGTTATGAAGACCTTGAGAAGGTCCATCTGAATCCACTACAGTTTACCTACACTACAACCTACTCAAAGCTTGAAATGTATTGTCTAATAACAATAAAATCTATGAAAAATAAATAAAAAAACAAGGGGAATTGTATAAACCTTCTTGTCTTCTCTTTGTCACAGTAGATCTATGTTTATGGTGATGTATTGTTGTTTGGGAATATTTTGAGCTATCTTTAATTAGATGAACTTTAATGTTTCCCCCTCAGAATGTGCTAATCCCAGGCATATTCATTAGGTTTAATAAACAGCTTTGACCTTCAGTGAGAGCTCTAAGGGGAGCTGGTTCCATGAGGACATTGTTAATGTTAATTACTGGAGATGAGTTTGTCACACACTGCCCAAAGGAACTGATGAAATGTCAACATAACCTGGCGGAATATGAACATTCAGTTGAAGTTTTGCACTGGGGTCTTAGTTCTCGGCGACTGTGATCCTCTGGGGGGCGCGCTCCTAATTTGTAGTCTCTGTGGGGAAAATTAGTAAGCACACACAGGTAGCACAGCTAGAGAGCGGAGGGAGGAAAGAAAGGCTGGGCAACGAGTACACTTTGAGTACACTTACAAGCGACTTTGAGTAGCTTCACCGTCGCCTCCATCATCAGAACCTTCGGGGAGGAAAAAAAGGTAGGTGTACTTACAGTAAGACTGTTCTGTACAGTAACTTTAGAGTGCATACACTGTTGCACTATGCTACTGTAATAAAGAAATACATCAAATTGCCTCGCATACAGATAGAGTTTCAGTATGTTTCCATTTTGTGACAGTTACAGTAATGAGTGCTTCTATTTTTGTAGGACACAGAGACGACCACCTGGTGGAGGCAGGCTAAGGCTTTTGCCGGAGGAGCAAGAGAGGGAGCTTGTAAACATGGTCATTGCCAATAATGTAATCTGCCTGCGAGAGATTCAAAGGAGAGTGATTGAGGATAATCATAATTTTCGAGGGATAAATGCCATCAGCCTCTCCACAATTGATTGTATCCTCCGAAAGCACCGGTTCCGGATGAAACAGGCGTACCGCGTCCCTTTCGAATGAAACTCTGACAGAGTGAAAGACCAACGAGTGGAATATGTTCAGGTATGAGTTTTGATATCGTATGAAGTATTGTGTACCATCACAGTATAGCAGTTTATGCTGCCATTTGTGCCCTCTTGAACTGTG
>NW_015505589.1:182839-186386 GCF_001515645.1 Sinocyclocheilus grahami | reverse complement strand
ATCGTATGAAGTATTGTGTACCATCACAGTATAGCAGTTTATGCTGCCATTTGTGCCCTCTTGAACTGTGGTTCAGGGAAGTAATTTACTCTACTGTGTTTCATGTGTTTTGCAGAGAATCTTCAAGAAGGCCGGCCTGTTCCCCATGAAATTATCTTTGTGGCTGAGGCTGGTTTCAACCTGACCAAAAGAAGGAGAAGGGGGAGGAACATAATTGGCCATCAGGCTATTGTAAATGTCGCTGATCAGCGTGGAGGGAATGTCACTATGTGTGCAGCCATCAGCCAACGAGGGGTACTCCACCGTCATGCCATTCTAGGACCCTATAACACTATGCTCCTCCTTGCTTTCCTTGATGGTCTAAGAGAGCATATGTTCGAGCTGGACCTCAGTGAACCAGCACAGCCAGAGCAGCCTCATTGCATTGTTGTTTTGGATAATGTCAGCTTCCATCGCGCTGCTCTGGTTCGTGACTGGTTTACCAATAACCCGAGGTTTTCTAAAATCTTTCTGCCTGCATACTCTCCCTTTCTAAACCCGATAGAGGAGTTTTTTCGGCATGGCGGTGGAAAGTGTATGACCGAGAACCTTATATCCGTGCTCACCTCCTCCAGGCCATGGAAGAAGCCTGCCTAGACATATCAGTAGATGCATGCTAGGGGTGGATCAGGCATGCAAGAGGATTTTACCCTTGCTGCCTGGCTAGGGCCAGTATAGCCTGTGATGATTCTCTGGCCTGACCCAGAACAAAGACAGGATGCTGAGGCGGAATAATTATTATTATTTTTTTACAGTTGTGTTGTGTTGCAATGTGGTCTTTTGTGTTCATGAGAAAAGGTTTTTGAGGGGGAGAACCACAAGCAACATAACTTACCAGTTTTGGATATATTGTTTTGAATTTATTGCACCAGTGTGTAATACTATGTTGTAGTGTGTGTGTTTTTGAAAGCTTGTGTGTGATGTCTGAGGGAAAATTTTGTTTTTTCAGCAAGAGTGAATGGTTTTGAGTGTAGAGCTTCATTTTGACCTGAAAATAGGATGTTTGGCGAATTGGGTGAGACGTTATGGATTTGTGTTTACTGTTTTGAGAATACGAGTCATAGTTTCAAGAAATGTGTTTAAGCAATCGAGAAAAACTGCAATAATGGACACATGTGCGCCTAATGTATGACTCTACAGTATAGGCTACTGTATATAAATATGCATATATAATACAAATATTAATATTCATTATTATTTAACATTTTATAACATTTAAAATTAAACTTACTTAAACTATGCTTTTAAAAAAATCTATGTTACAGTGGGCTACTCAAGTTTATTTATAGGCCTATCATATGTCTCACCACATATAAAAATACATACTTGTTTTTCATTTGGAAAATAAATAAATTTAATAAATGGCCAACTGTTTAATGTAATAATAAAAACAAAAGCAAACAAAAGGTCAATTTGTTTTTAACCTGAGTGTTGTTTGCTTCAACCTCATTGTTTTTCTGACTTTGGGGACTCAGTGACATTACAACGAGGCTCATGAGGATATGGAAACCTCTGAGTAATGTCACCAATTCATTATATAAATGACAGATCAAGAGACAGAAAGAGGGATCAGAGTTTGATATCTTTGATGTACAGATTTTAACTGGAAGGAGCGCAGAAAAGTCTTTTTGGATCTACTGCAGCATGCAAGGCCTTCATTTTCTTACCCTAATTATAACCTAAATTACATTTAATTAACAGGACTTTCGGTAAAAAAAAAAAAAAAGAAGCTATTGACGATTGTGAAATGAACACTTCAAGGTTAATCAACCAACAATAATTTTTTGAGGAAACCTTTTTCAAAAACTTCATTGTGTTCTTATTTGGTATCATTATCAATTGTATCAACAGCTTGCTGGTTTATACTTTCTTCAAGAATCCTGTCTTCGCTCAGGAGCCCCGCTATATCCTCTACATGCAGCTGATCATCAATGACATCATTACATTGTCTGTCTGTGTGATTTTGTTTGTGTTATTTTACTTAATGCCAAACATGAATGTTGCTATCTGCTGCATTTTCATCTTCATTGGAAGCAATGCCTACAAGAACACACCACTAAACCTGGCCGGCATGGCTATTGAGCGCTTCGTGGCCGTCTGCTTCCCTCTACATCATGTACGAATATGCACCGTCCAAAACACTAAAATCCTGATCGGCATCATCTGGCTGGTGGGAGCTGTGCCTGGTGTGTTGGACCTGCTTGTGGTCTTGGCTCTTCGTCCACTTTCCTTCTTTACCACTAGCCGGACATGCTACCACCAAAATGTGTTTGATTTAGAATACAATATAATAAGTCATGCTGTATTTAACATCAGCTACATGTGCTTAGTGTGGGTGCTGCTCTTCTACACTTACTTCAAAGTGCTGTTCTCTGCTAAAGCAGCTGCTTCAGAACCAGCTCAAGCACAGAAGGCCAGGAGAACCATTTTACTGCATGGGGTCCAGTTACTGCTCTGTACACTGTCCCTGTTCACAACTGTCCTGGATGGGGCCTTAACATCTCTCTTTCCTTACTACCAGTCTGTAATCTACGTTTGCACCTTTCTTCTTACCAGCATTTTGCCACGTCTGCTGAGCCCACTTATATATGGCATGAGAGATCAAAAGTTTAAAAAGTACATGAAGAGTTCACTAATGTGTGGCTCCGACAAGAGAGCCATTAAACCTTCTGAGTAGCAAAACTCTCATGTTCTGACTCCTGACAATGCTGAGAAGCTCAGTTTCACTCACTTATTCAATAATCTGTAATGTTCAACTCCACCTTTTCAAATTCTCTTTTGTATTTTAGCATAGACATAGATTTTAAAGTGAACTATATATAATTATAAATAATTTATATCTATCTATATCTATATATATATATCTATATATATATATATGTAATTTATACAATTACAGTATATATAATTATACAGTTCAAACAGTGTTACTTCATTTACAAATCATCAAAATAAAAAAATTATGTTAAAATGTAAGATGGATCTCAAAATATTTATTTACATGTGTAAACAGTGGCAACTCCAATACATTTTTAATAGTGTGGCCAGAAGAACACAGCGAAAACTGTAAGGTGGCACATTAAAACATCTACTGGGAAAAAAGTGTTAACCTGCAATTGTCATTTCAGAGATGTACTTGTATTTGATCTATCCTACTAACGTGACTTCAGTTTACATAACTTGTCAGATTGATATAGTCAGATTGAATTATATTTTTAATTTACAAGAAACCAATTCATGTAGATGTTCTCACATGAAGCATATTATTAAGGTTATCTAAAAATGTAGTGTGAACTGTACAAAAAACAACAACAACAACTCACTGTTTCCTACGATTGTAAGTGGTGTTTTACAAAAAAAGACAAAAACTGCTTATAAATTTCATATGCTAATCTGCAAAATATCATCTAATTATCTTTATTGATAAAATCCCAGAAAATATTGAGATATATATTTTTTGTCAATATCTCACACCTGTAATATATTTAATGTTTTGTTTAGAAAAAAT
>NW_015505589.1:171191-181126 GCF_001515645.1 Sinocyclocheilus grahami | reverse complement strand
CTGAGACCTGGTCTGAAGGACTGATCACACCTATATATAAAAAAGAAGATAAATTCAACCCCAATAATTACTGTGGCATTTGTGCGGGCAGTAACTTAGCAAAGCTTTTTTGCAATATAATACACAGCCACAGTAACATTCCTTACAAGACACAAGATCTTAAATAAATCACAAATGAGCTTTTTTACCAAAACAACATACTGTACATCCAACAACATTTATTCTCTCCACACTCTAATTAACAAAAGCTAAAAGGTAAACAAAGAAAAATATTTACATGTTTTGTTTATTAAAAAAAAAAAAAGCTTTTGACTCTATTTGGCATAATGGTTTACTATACAAATTATTACAAACTAGCATTGGTGGAAAAACAATCAGTGTTATACAATCCATGTATAAAAACAGTAAATGTGTGGTCAAAATTGGGAATCTCAGAACTGTGTTGTTTCAGCAGGGTTGTGGAGTGAGGCAGGGAGTGCTCATTACACACGTGCTTAAACTAATGAATGACTGTAGTCTGACTGCAGCCACAACCCTAACATTCATAAAGAAATTGACAATAATCTAAAGTATAATTATGATGAAAAATAAAGAATTAAATTGACCTCCAAACCAAACTCCAGTGTTATTAGTGTTAAAATAGAACCACCAAATTGGCAAATCAGTTATCAATCAAACAATTACAAGAAAGACAAATCCTTTCACAATATTGACTCAGTGACCATGTCTTTGAGAAAGGAAGATAAAAAATCCTGGATTCCTAGAGAACAGTGATTATGTAAACACTGTGACTTACTGTAAATCAAATAGAGGACGAGAAACACTTTCTTCTTGTCTGCCCCAAATACACCACTACAAGGCAAACATTCTTTACACAATTTAAAGGATTGAGTTTATTTCTCCAAATGACTCAGGGGAACTACGCTATATACTCGGAGAGGATGACATGGCAGTCAAACTAGCTGCAGAATATGTATATACCATATACATCATACGAAATGGTTAATTCATTGTATCCATTTGCTTTATTTGACATATTCTTCATTGCATATAATTGTAAGTATTATAATTAATATTAGAAATACTGTCTGCTGTTGTTATTTTTTATTTTATTGTATATATATTTTATTTTCTCTCATTTATTACTCATTTATTGCCTCCTTTTTATTTTGGTGGTGTAATTATATTCTGTATTTTACACATCTAAAAATTATTTGACAATACTGTAACACAAATGCCATGCCAATAAAGCAACTTGAACTTGAGAGAAAGAGAGAGACAGAGGGAGAGAGAGAAATTTGGAATTTGCAAACTGTAAAATGCCTCAATATCTTAATTGTTCTTGCTGAAGAACCACTTAGACACCAGATGGTGCTGTTGTAGCACAAGTTATTGCACTAAAGCTCAATCATGGAATCACTTTTCCCAGTCTGGTGCTTCTGCCTATTATGTCCTCGTTTAAGATTTAATTTCCGTCTGTATGAAAAGGTACTGAAATTAAGCTTCTTGCCTGAAAATAAAAGGCTTAAGTAGGACATTTTGATTTTTGGAAAAGGACTCACCTCAGCTTCACCCCATTAAGATTAAATCAACCTATATCAAAATGTCAGCTTTAGTAATAACCAAAAGTTGATTTTGCTTTATTACTCATTGAAAAAGAAAGTTCCAGAGAGGCGTGTAATCAGACAATCTTCTAATATTGAATGTTTGTTTTCACAATCACAAGCTCAGGGGTCATGGATAATGTCCAGTACTGTCAACAAATGGATAAACCGAGAGAGATGAGCTCTGATGTGTTTGGGTTGGTCTTGATGCCTCATTAGAGAAGCTTCTGTTTTAAAAGATGATTTTTCACAGACTGTCCCAGAAATGTTCGCTCTGTACTCAGGATCTCTGCAACCACCGAGTTCCTTCTCCCTGACTCTTTGAAGTGAAGCATCTTTTATATAAGGTCAGGTTGGAAGATAGGAAGACAGGTTATCGCAGATGACAGGAAACCTTCGTGAGAGGACTAAAATGAGAGTTAGAATGGAGATTGAGTCCCGTGGTAGAGATGATCCTGGATATGAAGGAGCACCACAAAGTAGATGTGGCATGTTGTCAAAGTGAAGAATGTTTAATAAAGGTATTAACATGCAACTGTAATGATCAAAAAAGAAACTTGTTAAAGGCAATGAAATGTCGAGATCTGGTGCCACTGTGGAGAATTCAGTTCACTGCTGTGTGAACTCTAATTAAAAACTTCTTTGCTTATCTGTGTTATTTTTAAATAGTCATTGTCAGTGTTGTTTATAGTTTGAATCTTTCGTAATGACAATCTTTTAATATTGCATGGAATTCTCTGATTAATTAGTATTCTGTTCTTTCTTTCTCGCTTGCCAAAAAAAGAAAAGGAAAAAGAAAAAAAATCCTTATTTAGTGGTAGTGGTATAGGGATCTTCTTCAAATGGAATCAAAAGGGCCAGCAATTTTTCACAGGACTTAAAAATTCTTTATTTTCAACTATACATGCCCTTTTTAATTTATTTAATTGTTTTGGTTAATTTGCTCTTGTGAAAAAGTACATATTAGCATACTTTTTTAAAAGCAATACTATACTTTAAAAGAACATTCTTAAGTGTGAAATACAAAAGGTTTTAGGACACTTAATTGCATGTTATTCACAATTAAATAAAGATGTATTATACTTTAAATTTATATTAAATGCAATCAGTTGAACTTAACAGTGCTTTCTGACCCACATAAGTCAAACATAAGTACATCTAATGTTATATTACTTCTATTGTCTTTGATATATGGTAAAAGTGTATTGTCAAATGTACTGATAAAAATTTATGGTAAACTAAAATATACTTTATGTAAGTCCTATTGAAACTTGTATGTGACGAATTAAAATTTTATATACAAAATTAACATTTATTATTAAAATTTGTAATGATGAAGTTGCAAATATATTAACTTTAAATGTTATACTGAATAACACACTACAGTTAATACTATAATCAAGTAGTTTATATGTTAGTCAACACATCAAAATAAGTGTAATTGTTACTTTTTATATTATTAAAAAATTAAATGTGTTATAAAACGTTTCAATTGATATTGATTGTGCACTTTAAAGGTCACATATTTTACACCTTTCTGGAGTTTTATTTTAGGTTTTAATTTCCTTAAAAATATATATTTGCGGTATAAGTAACAAAAACCATCTCAATATATTTTTACAGTTCCTCTCTCAGGAGCTCTGCAAAGAACAGGTCGATTTTGGCCTGTCTAATTAATATTCATGAGCCTCTCTTCTGATTGGCCTGTTGTTTTTTGAGTCCTGATGCCGACGCTCATCAGACCCCAGAAAAGGTGTTGGTTGATATAAACAGCAGGACGGTGGCCATGGAAGTCGGAATCTGCTAAGGAGTGTGTAACAACTCACCTGCCGAATCAACTAGCCCTTAAAATGGATGGCGCTGGAGCACGGCCAGGTCAACCACAGGTAACTAGGGTCATGTATGCTATAGCCTACTGTGGATTGGTGATACTCAAAAGTAAGGTAAATAGAAACAACGGTAATGATGGTCAGTGCTGAAAAATGTTGTCTGGCCTTACATGTTTGAGCCGAACTCAGACCCCGAATCAAAGACAGGAAACAACCAACCACCTCCTCAAACGTGCTTACAACAGGATGTTTCAGAATGGTAATTCATGTTTTTTTTTTCAAACACCGAATGCAGTAAATACAAACCTGACCAGCCGAGCGTTTGCGATCAAGTGAACTTGAAGACACTTGTACAAATGCGGATGGGTGACATGAATGGAAATTATTCCAGACTGGCGATGTAGTATTTGGTTTCTGTATTCTGTACTGTATTTTTCTGCGCTCAAACCTGCCAATCTAAAGGATCAAACGCCATGTATGGTCTTTTGAGGTAATTTGTGAATTAGCATAGACTTATAGTCTAAATAAAACAATTTGCAACTGTTACTATTATTACACTTGTATACAAAACGTTGTATTATGCTTGTTATAGAGTGTGTGACGTCATGTGCACTTCCGCCGGTGGCAATAGACAACGGTTGACACGGTTGTCACGGCGATCATCACAGCCCTACTCTGCAATGATGTAGTTTCCTGAAATCCAGACCGAACAGCGTTTTCGCGACATGTTTCCATGTTGTTGTTGCTCAGCAATGGCATAGACGCGATGTTGTCTGCAGGTTTGGCAAAAGGAGAGTGGGACTGTGGGCGGTGCTCGGGGGGGTGACTGAAGGCGGTGACTGAGCAGTTCTGATGTCACCTTTTTACGGAAGTCACAATGGTTTGTGAAGAATCACAGCTACTGTATGCAGGCTGTGTGCATTTGACTGTGGATTGAAACTTATATGGTAGTTACATATCACCTAGACCTCAGTTATCATGAAAAAAGCCAGGAAATTTCAGTTTTGACAATATGGGACCTTTAAAACAGTAATCAAAGGGCACTTAAGTAATATAATTGTCAGTCCTGTGTCTTGTGTTTTGCTCCCCACATGTTCCATGACCCAGTTTTCCCTCATGTTTAATTATGTTTATTGATGCCAGGTGTTTCTCGTCTTCCCCTCATCATGTCATGTGTATTTAAAGTTTCCTATTCTGAGTTGGTCGTCCGGTATTGAATGTCGTCAATCCTCTCCCTACGTGTGTGTTCCTGCTTGTTAGAATGAATAAAGACCTTTGATGTTAATTCTCCTTCGTCTCCGCGCTGCTTTGTCTCCACGTCTCCTGCACAGTAGGCAAAGCGTGACAGAATACCGGACCAAAACAGTAAATGGCGCCCCCTCTCCCCTTGTTTGTTGTCCATTTTTGAAAAGTCTTTTGTTTTGGATGATGCCACCATTAACTCTCTGTCAACTACCATCACCCCGTGGACCTCCCAGACACCACGGGACTAAGCTGGAGGGAAGGGATCCTCCGGTTTATGGAGAGCGTCCGGCTCTGAGCTAGAACCAGCCCGCTGGCCGTTCCTCAGTCATGCCCGCCGGCCGCGCCGTTGTCAAGCTCGCTGGCCGCTCGGAAATCGAGTCCACCAGCCGCTCCTCAGTCAAGCCCTCCGGCCGCTCCTCAGTCAAGCTCAGTCTCGCCAGAGCTCGCTCCAGAGAGGGCTCTAGTTCCCGAGTTTAGCCCAGAGAGGGCTCCATTCTCCGAGTTTAGCCCAGAGAGGGTTCCAGTTCCCACGTCAGACCCACGGAGGGCCTTAGGGGTTGAGATTTTCCCCAAGTATTTATTTTTCCGCCTCCTTTTTTTTGGCCTCCTGAACTGTCTGCTCCGCCATGGCTTCCCGGTCTGCGTGCTCCGCCATGGGTCCCGGAACGGATGTTGGATGTTGTGGGGCGCGTGGACGTGCTTTCCGGGAGGGGGGAGTAATGTCAGTCCTTTGAATAAAGACCTTTGATGTTAATTCTCCTTCGTCTCCATGCTCCTTTGTCTCCTCATCTCTTGTACAGTAGGCAAAGCGTGACAATTATAACACCTTTAATATATATATATATATATACTTCTAACATTAAGTACACAAGTGCACATTCAAAACAATTAAGTGCATTTTTATTTAAAAACCAAGAAGCTTTATTAGCTAAACAAAAACAGTTAAAAATAGTGTAGTTAAGGCATATACCAGCAGGGGGCTAATAGTGCGACACTAGCCAAACACTGATCTGTCTGTCCTCATCCATGCCGTCAGATTAACGTCAAAGGAAGAGGAAAGTTGTTTCAGAAGAAGAGTTATTACATTTTGATAAAAGATTACAAAGACAAACATTTTTTTTCTTTGGAATAACATATACCAATGAATTGATCACAATAAGACCAGTTAAGTGCATTTATAAAGTAAATAGGGTCAATTTTGATATCATGTTGACTTTAAAGTCACTCCCTTAACCTGACATACTACAAATAAAGGGTGTTAACATGTGTAATTGTGTTTGTGTTGGTGGGGTGCCTCATGTCTGATCATGTCTAGGGTATGACAGCATCATCGTGGGGTAGATATATGTAAATGCAGGTTTCTCTCCTGCTCTGCTCCAGATGGCAACAGCGTGAACAGTGAAACAGCGCACACACACTGCACATCTGGATCCCATCCGTGTGTTGGACACAGTCAGGGGTGAAAACCTGAGTGGGCAGCTTCCTCTAGTCTTCTGGCTACAGCTCTATATATGCACACTATCTATCAGAGCGCTAATGATTTCCACAATCAATGAACCAAACTTGACAATCATATCAAAAGCCACAGAGCTCACGTTGTGCCACGCCATGCTGATACAGGAGCGTTTGCTTTGAGGAAAGTCAAAAATTGCCCTAATGCCCTGAAAACAGAAGTACAGGCAATAGTAGTCTTGTGCAAACTGACATGCTAGTAAAAAGTAAAAATATTCTGCCCTGAGTGGCCCAAATCCAAATGAAGTGGACATTGGTGCCAGAAAATGAAAATATGTTATTATTCAGAGCAATATTGGCGATAAGCGGTTGTGAAATAACTTGGACTTTATTTAAAAGATGATGTTTGGGATTTGACGTTAAACTTCATTCAGTTAATTTATGATTCAAACAACATAAAAAAAAATAACATTTGTCAATATCACTTAAAGGGATAGTTCACCCCAAAATGGACATTCTGTCATCATTTACTCACCCTCAAGTCATTCCAAGGCTGTATGAGATCCTTTTATTTTTTATTTCCTTTGAAGAATGTTGGACACCAAACAGCTTTTGTTCCCAATTACTTACATTGTATGGGAACAACAATTTTTAAAATATCAAAAAATTTCAAAATGTATGTTCCACAGAAGAAAGAAATGTATATAGGTCTGGCACAACATCCTTTACATGAGTAAAAGAGGACAGCATTTTCATTTTCGGGTGAACTATCCCTTAATGCATTACTTTCTCATAAACTATAAAAAATGTATAGCCCTTAATGTTTTTATAGCCTTAATGTAAATATTGTTCAGTTAACAACTGATATTAACTTATACAAGCTGAAATCTTATACTGTATTAGTATATGTAGAAATTAACATCAACCAAGAAAAAAATCTGTAAAAGGGTTGTTTATTATATTATGCTAACTACTGAATTAACCAATGTTAACAAATTTAACTGTATTGTTAATTGTAACTACATGTCGTTCCTTATTACATATGATATTTGTAAATTTTTTGGTTAGAAAAAGGAGAAAATACAAACATCCGAATGTACAGTTGTGTGGTGACTCCAGGACAGGTTTGAGAAGCACCTTTTTAATCTGAAGGTTTTATGCAATTTCTGGGAGTATAAAGGTGCCAGGTTGATACAGACAGCGCTTGTTTTGCCACTGATTTGTTAAATGTATCAGATTAGTGACATCGACCTTTAAAAGATTTTCAGATATTTGTTTGAGACTGATGCACCTTTATTTAAATGTATTTGTGGTGCAATATATATCAGATAACCCCCTAAACAGCATGTAGCCTATATGAACTACACAAATGCACTGATTGCTTTACAGGTCAGTCAAGCTTCTCTTCCTCTTCTCTTCTCTTCCTGTGTAAATAAGGGCCTTCATGATGTCATGACATCTATGTTGTTTACCAAGACCTGGATGGCTGAATGGTCCAAAAAGAACTATATAAAATAACTAAATGTGTTTGTGGGTAAAGTTTAGTGTAAAAAAAAAAAGTTTGGGGCTGGTATTAAGATTTTAGTAAGAGATAAGAGTTTTTATATGTTAAAAGATATCTCTTATGCATAAGACTGCATTTATTTAACCAAGTAAAACAGTAATATTGGGAAATAATATTACTATTTAAAATAACCCTTCTCTAATTGAATATATTTAAAAATGTAATTTATTCCTGCGATGACAACGAATTTCCTACAGAAATCATTCTAACATGCTGATCTGGGGCTCAAGAAAGATTTCTTATTATTATGAATGTTGAAAACACTTGTGCTGTAGAAACTGTATTTTGTATTATTTGATGAATATAAAGTTCAAAAGAGTAGCATGTATTTAAAAATAGAAAAAAAGGTAACTTAAATGTCTTTACTGACTGCTGAATTAAAGTATGTCCCTCAGTATTGTCCATTTCTGAAGAGCACATCTATCATGAAGAATAAAACTGAGCATCAGTGTAAAATGGAAAGCCATTGGTAGCTTTTTGTCTGATAGTTGCCCATTTTCAATAGCCTCAGGAAATGACTCCTCACACATTTGACAACTCTTGAGTAAGAACAATTTGTGGTTTCTTTTCTCAAAGAGAAAGAACACACTGAACGCAATGCTGAAATCGGCCATGCAGAAAATTGAAGGCAGGCTTTTCTCTTACATCTCTGCTTCCAAAGGAATGGTGTTTTCATTTGATGCTCTCGTTTTACAGTAATGTTGGCATGGCTTTGCTCCAGAGTCACATCTCTCTGTCTCTTTCCCACAATGCTTAGCCCAGCCCACTATTTCCACTGTTATGACAATGACAAATACGTCATAACAAGCAGAATGGAATGGACTCATACTTTAGATTTTTAAAGGAATACCAATAGCAAATTAAAGAATGATGATAAGCTCATGGTGAACGGACAACAATATTAATTTTGTCAATTAAATGATGAAAATGTTCATTAAAATTGTATTATTATTATTACATCAACAATAATGAAGATGAGACACTGTAACAAAACTAGAATTAAATTATTTTAATTACAATGTACTGTTGATGAAATATGTGAAAAAAACAGATATTGACAATGATTTTGGGAAAATAAATATTATGTATTTTGTTTATATCAATAAATGTGTGTGTGTGTACATATACAGTGTGTGCGTGTGTGTTTCACACAGGGCGTGTGATGCGTCAGTGCAGCAGTGTTGGAGTGGTAGTGCTTGTAGCTAGCAGCATGCATGATCACTTTTTGCTTTCAGCTGCTGCCACCGGATAGCCCTTTGTTTTTCAGGGGTGAAAAGAGGAGCCGAGTGTGTAAGTCTCCTCAGCTGGTACATAGCCTCTCCACTGCCAAGATCTCGTACATGCCTCCTCGTGGCACACATGGTAACTGGTCCCTTGCGGTTCCAGGCTAAGTTGTACGGGATCTCGGAGCAGCAGTGGGCCCCAGAGACGTGGCATGCAGGCCAATCGATGAGTGGAAATGCCCTGATGCCCGTCAACCACTGTCCCAGCTATGGGTAAATAGCCCCAGCTATGGGTAAATAGTAAAGACCGTATAGTAACGACGGCACAGGCGGAAGATGGTGGTGTGTGAACCATTACAACGGCTGGGAAGGCGGAAGAAGGCAACCCCACAGCCACGTGGGTTAACTCGGGAGGGTACCGTGGCTAGGGGAGCAAACCCTGAAGACAAACCTGCACCTGGGGGCAGGCATAGGCGGAGTCCAACTGACCGGACTACCGGCAGCCCCCTGCAACTTCCTGCCAGTCGAAGGTCGTCATGGGTTCTCTCATGCCACTGGAGGTCTATCTGGTAGGAGTGAAGATGGTGGGAGTGAGGTCTGCGCACCCACACTCCTACCCTAATCTATACCTATGCGCAAGCTTCTTGCTTCTTCTTTTCGGCAGCTTCCACTGCGACTGAGCAGCCCCACACTGCTCACCCCTGTGATGGAGAAGGACCCGGAAAAGGTGGTCAAAACATTGTCTGCTCCCCACACTCCGGACGGTAAGCCGCAACCGTCGGAGCATCCCCCCTTGCGGTCGAAAAATTTAAGTGAAAAATAAGCTAAGCATTGCTTCGTGGAACGTTCGCACATTGCTGGATCTGGCTGTAACTCCTGACAGGCCCCACCGCAGGACAGCATTGGTGGCCCTGGAGCTCGCAAGATATAATATCGACATAGCAGCTCTCAGCGAGACCAGACTACATGGGGAGGACTCCTTGACAGAGGCTGGTGCTGGGTACACCTTCTTCTGGAA
>NW_015505589.1:163790-171142 GCF_001515645.1 Sinocyclocheilus grahami | reverse complement strand
CTGGCAGCACCCACGCTCAAAACATTGGCACCTCCTTGACTACGTGATTGTCCGTCAAAAGGATAGACAGGATGTCCTTACCACCCGTGTTATGAGAGGAGCTGAGTGCTGGACTGACCACCTCATGGTCAGATCCAGTCTACTCATGAGCATTCAACCCCGTAGTCCAAGGACAGCCTCTTCCAAGAAACTCAACTGTACAGCGCTGAACAACCAGGATCCCTGGATCTCCCACCCTTATAACCTCCTTCACTGCTGCAAGAGCAGAAACCCAACGAGCCCTCCGGTCTATGGAGAACAGCTGGTGGGTGAAAAAGGCACAAGAAATTCGCCATGGCCCCAGGAAACGGGTGATCGTCCCAGTTCGATCAGCTGACAGGTCCACGCTTTTCAAGGACCGCCAAGAGATTCTTGCGCATTGGGCAAATCATTTTGAGAGTCTCTTCAAACTCACCAACCCTGGTGATCCACATATCCTGGATAATCTGCCAGACCTGCCACCAACCGTGCACTTGGATACCCCACCACTTTACTCTGAACTCCGGCAAGCCATTGCAGGGCTGAAGAACAACAAATGCGCTGGACCCGATGGAATCCCTGCAGAGGTTTTCAAACACGGAGGATATATCCTCACGCGCTGTCTGCATCTCTAGATCCAAAACATCTGGGAACATGGGTCCCTTCCACAGGACTGGCAACACTGACTCAATCTGCATGGAAGCAGCAGTGGCCCAAAAACATCTGCGTTGGCTAGGGCACACCATACGCATGCCTGAACACCGCCTGCCTCACCAAGTCCTCTACAGTCAACTAATGGGCGCAAAGCGCTCTGCTGGCGGGCAAAAACGGCGTTTTAAGGACTACACCAAGGACCTCCTAAAGCGAGCAAACATTCCCCTCACGCAGCTCGAATATCTGGCACTCGACAGGTCAGCCTGGCAGGTCACCTGTGCCACTGCAGTCTCTCAAATACACCAAACCAACCAAGACGGACGATCTGAGAGACGCACCAAGAGACACCAGAGGTACCCCCCTGGTATCTGGTTTCCCTTGCTCCATCTGTGGAAGAGTGTGCGGCTCAAGGATCGGACTCGACGCCCACGAGAAGTGGCACCAGCGGCAACATCGCTGAACCCCCCCCCCCCCACTCCCATTCTCTGGAGCAAGCATCATCATCGAACACGATGGACAGCTAAGAGATAAGAGAGACATATACACATCTTTAAATAGTACATGTTTTCATAATGTTGGTCTTTTATAGTTTGACTAGGGTCATTTGGATAAACATTCCCAATATGTTCTAAGAACTAGTCTGATTAACTAGCAATAAGCCAATGGGTAATAAGTCTTAGATTTAATTTGATGGCTACATATATATGAATTGACATCACTTTCCCGCCGGAACGCCCCCTTAGCCGAACTGAGTGGCAAAAGAGCCTGCTGCATAACTGGATTTAATAGGGAAGCTACGAAAACGCGAGTAAAACAAACGATAATCAGTTTAAACTAAAGGTTGTTGGACTCAATATAGCGTTCCTTACAACTTACCAAAGATCCAGTGGTCCATGGATATTGATATTCAGCCAGGAATAGTGTTTCCTGGCATTTATATGTGCCTGATTTCAACGCTGGGAAAATACATAAAGCAAATTTGCCTGTGAACGCATTTTGTAAATACAAAATAGGTTGGTCTAAATCTGGGTGATCACTTATTATTTTCTCACCCCCATGTCATCCAAGATGTTCGAATATTTTTCTTCAGTTGAAAAGGAATTAAGGTTTTTGAGGAAAACATTCCAGGAATTTTCTCCATATAGTGGACTTTAATGGGGATCAATGGGTTGAAGGTTCAAATTGCAGCTTCAATGCAGCTTCAAAGGGCTCTGCACGATCCCAGCCGAGGAATAAGTGTCCTATCTAGCAAATTATCTGTCATTTTCTAAAAACAAAAATAATTAAATAAAAATGTATATACATTTTAACCACAAATGCTCGTCTTGCACTAGCTCTGCGATGTGCATGCACAACTTCATGCATTCGCCTGTGTATTTAAAAAAGGTAGGGTAGAACGAAAAACTCCATCTTATTTTCTCATTCAACTTCAAAATCGTCCAGCATCGTTGTTTTACCTTTTTTGTAAAGTGCGTTTGACTTTCTTTGCACGTTCGCTTTGTAAACACTGGGTCGGTACTTCTGCCTACGTCACACGTAACCTGTGAAGTCGAGCTAGTGCAAGACAAGCATTTCTGGGTAAAAAGTACATACATTTTTTTTTTTTTTAGAAAATGACAGATTGTTTCACTACATAAGACCCTTATTTCTCAACTGGGATCGTGTACAACTCTTTGAAGCTGCATTGAAACGGCAATTTGGACTTTCAACCCATTGGTATCCATTGAAGTCCATTATATGGAGAAAAATCCAGCAATGTTTTCCTCAAAAACCTTACATCTTTTTGCTGAAGAAAGAAAGACATGAACATCTTGGATGGCATGGGGGTGATTAAATTATCTGGAAATTTTCATTCTGGAAGTGAACTAATCCTTTAAACATAAAATCTACACGTGTGTCAAAAATGCTATTTTTGTTGACTGAAATTGTATATCAATCAGATTAAAATGGACTGTATTTATTGAATATGATATTATAAAATATCGACTAAATTTAAGAATATTTTGATCAAAAGACTAAAACAATGAATAATACTAAAACGGACTATAGTATTAAGTAAAATTGAAATTAAAATGATGCACAGTTAACAATGGGTCCAGGCCATCAGTTTTTTCTAAGAACACAATCACCGATCTTGTACTAAAACATATCCATACACCAGTTTTATACTTGCAAGCTTTATCAGTAATGTGCTAACTAAGACCAGAAAATAGACACTTATGAAGTCATTCATCTAGCTTCACAGTGAGGCGGAAGTGTCGTGGTTCGTCTCTCATACAGTATATCTCGTTCCTCCATTATCATTCCTCCCACAGCAATCAGCTCAGATCAGTGAGGATAAGAGGCAGAGAGGAAGGAGCGATGTGTAAGCTTCCTGTGGAATGTGCCTAATATCTTCTCTTGAAGTTTGTGTATTGTTTGCATGAGTCTATGTGTGGGTTCTGCTTAAGCTGGGGGGACAGATATGAATCCACAACTGCACAAATACACCTGTTTCTTTCATGCACAAGCCTGTATCTGGTAGGCCATGCAAAACCGCTCATTCTTACTTGTCATCCATAAAAGTAGTCGACATAGTGCCAAGTCAGTGTTTATCTTATGTAAATTACTCACCGTATACCGGTCAGTTTCAGTGATCTTTGCTGTTTCTGGCAAGTGTAGCGCTGCGTTGACGGAGTGTGAAATTGGGAGACCATGTGGGTAAGAAATGAAAGCTTGCATTTCTCCAAGCCAATTCATTCTGCTTTCATTGTCAAAAACAGTGCAAAAACAGTCATTCCCACTCTTGAATAGTTTCTGTCAGACACTAGGTGACTAACAGTTTTGGCTATCTGACTTCATGCTTTAACCCAGGCTTATTGGACTCTGCCTACACTTTCTTCAAAACCTAATCAATTTTTTTCAGGTACATTTCACTGCACTTTTAAGAAGACATGTCCAAAAAAAAAAAAAAAGGTACAAAAGCTGTCACTGTGGCGGTTCCCTTTCAAAAGGTACTATTATGTACATTTAACGTACTAATACTAATGTGTACACTTTAGGTTCTAATATGGACCTTTAAGGCACTAATATGCACCCTTCAGGGACAAATGTGTATCTCTTGAAAAGGTAGCACAACAGTGACAGCTTTTTTTTTTTGAGAATGTATACAAGCTGTATATTTTTTATTTCTCCATTGCATATGTGGGTTTATTAAACAGCATGGGGTCTTGAAAAACCTGCTTGTAGATACAAAATGGTTGCAAAATGATATTGCACGTTTCACTGCTGTTTTAAATTTTCTCAGAAACAGACTGTTGTAACATTTTATTAAGGTGTTTGATATACATATGCATTGCAAATATATTTAGCTTACTATACAAAATAAATGTCATGCACTTAATTGCATGTCAATTGCAATGAAAAGAAAATGTATTATAGATTAAATGCATATTACATGTGATTAGTTCAACCTAAGTGTGCTTTTTTGATATGTAATTCCATAATTACATCTATTGCCTTTAAAATATGGTTAAAGTGTAATGCTGAATGTACTGACAAACAATAAAATATAGTTTTTATAGTATTCACATATCTCTCTTGTATGCCATGTTTTTTTTTTAAATATTGTAATTGCAGTTGCACATTTGAAATGATCAAGTTGCAGTTTAGTACATTCAAAATATATTAAATACATAACAAATAACATGCAAATAATCAAGCACTTTGTATGTGCTTTAGTATGATAGTGAACATAAAAATAATGTATTTCTTTACAGCATGACACGAGATTGTTAAAACATAATGATTTAAAATGTAACTTTAAATAAAAAATTTTTATTTTAAATGATTGCAAAATACCTTTTATAAAAATGTACTTAAGTGTGTAAAGAATCAGTTATAAAAGTGTATTTGCTTTAGGTACACTTAAGTGGATTTTCATTTCATTAATATTATATTATTTGCTACTTAATTTAAAGCTGCAGTCCGTAACTTTTTTTGGTTAAAAATGATCCGAAATCAATATTTGAGCAAGTACATAACCAGCCAGTGTTCAAAACTATCGCCTTACTTTAGCCACAATGGTTAGTTTATAATAATGTTTTCTAATTTGAGTGGTACGGGTAGGTTTTCGCGGGAAATTCGAGCATGCCGCTGCATCATTACGTCACATCTGTAAACATAAAGAAGTTGTCCCGGCTACTAGGCTATTGCATGTGAGGATCCTGCAGGTGGCGGATCATTTATAGCCTTTTTGCACAGCAGCTGAAATAATTAAATGTATCAATTTGATGGCGGATTGTAATCCATAAAGGATTATGTGTTTATGAAACACATGTGAATTATATTCCAGTTGTAAATGTGCTTCTGATTACAGATAGCCTGGGATTACACAAGATTTGTATTTTAAAGAAAACCAGTTCGAAGGGAGCATAATTTGCTTTTTGGGTTAAAAGAATTTCTTAATATGAAATTTGAGTGGTATGACAATTAGAGATTAGACTGTACAGAAACTGAAATCTACTTGCTTATACACACTGTACTCATAGTCACGCCATGCTGATGTTGTTAACATTAACAATTTGAGAATAAAGTATAACAGTAATAATAATTTGAAAGGTTTGATGTGATATGAGCTAACCGATCTTTAGATTTAATCACCATTGGTAGCTAGATTTATTGTAATGCTTTTTTCCTCAGTTGGTCAGAACAAACGTGACAGACTTGTTACTTACTTGTTCAGATAGCAATATCCGGTGGAAATGCTTATTTGAGTCATATATTCCAAGACGTAGGCTAGAATCTGTGAGTGCAAAGTACAATATCCACACCGGTGCGGTAACTGACTGCCACACATACCCCTCAAAACATTAGATTCATCCACGCTGGAGCCGTGCCGACTCACAACCCACAAAAGGAAGATAATTCTGCAAACAGCTGCAATTGCAGGTTTTCAAACAGAGATGGCAACAAAGAAGCAAAATTTATGGACTGCAGCTTTAACTTAACTTAACTTAAGAGTAAGTTTACTACTTTAAAATATTCCCTCCTGCTTAATAAAATTACAGAAATAAGTATGATAGTAAAAAATACCTAACTTCATTTATATCAATTTAAATCACAATATTATCACAAATAAAATCACAATATTATAAAAAAATTAGTAAGTTATAGAATAAGTACATAATATTTATAACTTAATATATCATATAATATTATATAATATATAATAATATACTGTCAGGCTACCTTAAAACATGCATTAATAGTTGGATATCTTAAAAGGTAATGCATAAGAGGTGGACTGAAACACTAATTAGATTAGAAGGTATGTTGTGGTCAGCTGAGGATCATGTACTGTTCTATCAATCATCTTTAACTTGTGAGACATTTAATGCGCCAAATGCAATCTATTTGTACCTTTTTTGTCATCAGTCACACACACACAACACAACTGTCAAACCGCTTAAACCGGAAATAATCTCCAAGTACTTGCTTCATTTGGGTCTCAATCAGAGAGTCCTGATAACCAATACTTTTGAACGAGTAACACTTATGAACTGCTTTCTAACAAAGAAGGAATGCTTTCCCTGCCAGCATGTGTGTATACACTAGTCAACATTTGAAGTGGATCAAAACCTTTCATCAAAGTTGTCCTAAAACCTAAAACCAAAAGGCGTTCTTGTCTTAGGACAACAAACTAGAACTTTTTTAATCCACTTCAAATGTTGACTACTATATATATAATTTTCATTTTCATTTTGTTTAACCTGATGTACTAAAATAACTAAAACCTAAAAATATAGACATATATACATAAAAAAAAACAATAATAAAAAATGTCAAGCACACAACAAAATTGTAACAACTTGATCAAAACTTCAAAATACAATAAACTGTGATTAAGTTCAAATGTGTTGCTTTAGTCCATTTCAGGTCATCTATTCTACTACTACCAGGGAATGTAATGCAATATTATAAAAAGCTTTAACTTAGTAAACATTTGGGTTTAATAATTAAAAAACTCAGTTTAAAATATGTAAAAGGAATAGTTCACCCCAAAAAACAAAACAAAACAAACAAACAAAATATGCTAAAAATATACTCGCCCTCAGGCAATCCAAGATGTAGATGAGTTTTTTTTATTTTTTTAAGAATTGTATTTATTTATTTATTTATTTTATTTTTAGCATTACATCTCTTGCTCAGCAACAGATCCTCTGCAGTGAACGGGTGCCGTCTGAATGAGAGTCCAAACAGCTGATAAAAACATAACAATAATACACAAGTAATCCACACAACTCCAGTCCATCAATGAACATCCTGTGAAGTGAAAAGATGTGTGTTTGTAAGAAACAAATCCATCAATAAAGCATTTTAACTTTAAACCATAGCTTCTGGACAAAATCCATAATCCATAATAATGCTTCCTCCAGTGAAAAAGTCCCCTGTTGTCCTCTCACATCAAAATTCAGTAAAGTATTTGTCTAGAATGGTTTTGTACTGTTTTTGCTTGTAAACTGCTTGACCTGCGCATATTTCTCTCCTGATTCAGGTGATTTGACTTTTTCACTGGAGAAAGCATTATTAAAATAATAATAATAATAATAATTCATGCATTTAGCAGACGCTTTTATCCAAAGCAACTTACAGTGCATTCAGGCTATACATTTTTACCAGTATGTGTGTTCCCTGGAAAT
>NW_015505589.1:163033-163595 GCF_001515645.1 Sinocyclocheilus grahami | reverse complement strand
ATTTAGCATTTCCAAGTAATGTAGGCCTGTTACATTCTTCTTATTATTAGGCCTATTATTATTATTATAAGGTTACTTTTATTATTAAATTACATTAAATTGTTGCGCCGCAATAATTTTTTTAAACAGGTCTATTAATTTATACAATTGAATTATAGGCCTATAATTAAAATTATTAACACTGCAGTCATCGATGAAAATTAAGAGCAGCTTTATTTCGTGCACAGATTTTCAAAAACAACCTGTTCAACGCGAAATACGTTTCTTCTCATGTTTTTCACTATAGGCTACGGGCCACAAGAGAAATATTAAGGGAATAATTTAAGACAGGTATATATCATCATCAGCCTATATTGAAGTAATTTTGTCTCTTGTTGTCTCAGAGAATATGTGCCGTTAATGCAGTGTTAGAAAGCTCCGTCAGTGTTTTTACTTTCACTTTCTCTGTAGTGAATTGACTGACGTTCACCGGCATAACTCTTGCACAGTTTGCGCGTTGCTTGCTTGTGTTGCTTGACCCCTCCCCCATAATATCAATCGTTTATAGGCCACATATTAGGCA
>NW_015505589.1:145947-162989 GCF_001515645.1 Sinocyclocheilus grahami | reverse complement strand
CCCTAGCGCCGCCACTGATTAGCCTAATTCGTTTTGGCTTGTTTAGCAACTTATATTTTTCATTCTTATTTTCTTCTGAAACTGTTCAAAATTGCCTATAGGCTAGTTATTGTGTTTATTGTTTGTACATTATAACATTTCACTTTCTTTACCGGTGTTATTTATGAATGTAATAATGTGGTTTCTGCTTATCTGTTTTTAACCTAAACTACAACATAACATTAATGTAGACCTAAATACCAGCATCTAAATATGATTTTATAATTTTATGCTACATAGACCTACCACATTACCCTCCACTGGGTGTAGAATGAGCAGCAATAAACTACATTTGGGCATTTTATAATACTTCTGTGGATATTTTGGTGAAAGTAACTCAAAAGTAACTCAAAAGTAGTGTAACGCATTACAATTCAGAGACAGTGATATTGTAATGTAACTAATTACTTTCAAAAGACAGTAACTAGTAATATATAACATATTACATTTTGGAAGAAACTTGCCCAACTCTGGCTACCGCTAGCAAGCAGCTAACCATGTCCCTTTAGTGGCTCGCGTTCTAATAAAATAACGCGAGGCAGATTTGTTTTCCGTGCCTTTCTGAATACAGATACCAACCCATCCCTGCACATCACATCCCCTGCACAGCCTGGAACATAACATTTATTTCCATGATCTGCCATTTTCGCTATTATCCTCACTTGTTTCTTCACAAAACCTGCAGAACTTCTGATGATTCGGCTGTGTAGGTTCGGCTGGCAGCTGGCATAGAACATGGGCGTGTATATGCAAATGTTGGGGGCGTAACTATTAGTGATCCTGACTGTAACGTCCCAGTCGGTGTTATGTTCTGATTCGCCTACTTTTCAGTGGTCTTTTGCATGCACGAGATTTACATAAGAAGGAGGAAACAATGATAGTTTGAGGCTCACGGTATGTCATTTACATGTACAGAACTGTTATTATTCAACTATGCCAAGGTAAATACAGTTTTCCATTCTATGACACCTTTAAGTGAAGTAATAACTAGCTGCAATACTATTTAATGTATGATTGTTTCAGATCAACCCCAGGGACTAAATGTTGCTTTACTATATTATATCCATTTCTCACACTGTATCTTGTGTGTCATATGCCATGCCAAACCTTTCGTTCCCATGTCCTGTTGAGACTGCTGTGACATTTACCAGCAGAATAATATTGTCATATAAAGCTACATTTTCCATGTGGTTCTCTGTTTACTTATGGTTATGGTCAGATACTGTATGTGGATAATCAACTACATCATTTTATGACGTTATCGCATAATAATCTGAAGTTGTTTGGTTATTCAACGCCTCCAGCTGAATGGATTATAAACCGCTGTTCTCTTTCCAATCCGAGTAAGGAGAATGATCGTGTTCAGAGCCGTTATGAATTCATCTTTACGAATTCAGAGTTTCAGTTGCTGAGCGTGATGTTTTGACATGTCTGTTAATAGGCTACTGCTGAGGGAAAATTCAGTATTGTACTATACAGATGTATACAATCTTTGTTGTAGTAAACTGATATGGACACACATGTCAATAATTTGGCTGCTTTGGTCCTTTTAGAGGCCACTTTATTAATGACCAGCCACAATCACATGGGTTTATGAAGCGGAGACTACATCAATTTACTGCCGCAATTCATCATGCGGTTGAAAGTCTGTCCTGGGAAAGGATTAATGAGGTATGAGGCTCGGCTCCAGCCTTGACAAACTCCAAACAGGAGCTTTGTGCTGTGTGCTGCATGGCACACGGTGAGAGACTTACACTGACGCTCATTCAGGCCTAGTGCTCTGTTTTCATTTATTAAAGCATAAACAGGAAAATGCCAATATGATGTCTTCATACAGAATGGTTCAGATTTCAGTATTTTGTGTAATGATATGGTGTTTCATGGCACAGACAATAAAAAGCTACTCTCTGATCATGATGTAAAAATCTATTTAAGTGCATGGTTACACTTTACTTGAAGGGGTGTGCATAAGACTGACATGACACCTTCATAATCATGACATGACACCTACATAATGTTCATGTCATGAATATGAAGGGTTTTTATGCATGTTTATGACAACTATCATTAAGTGTCATTCGCTCAGTTATGTAATTTTTAATGCAAAGATGACATTGCTTGAGATGTCTTTGTTATGGGCTATGGTTAGGGGTAAGGGTAGGGGTAGGGTTAGGTTAGGGTTTGGTCAAATAATGTCATATTCGCATTAAAAATGACATAACTGAGCGAATGACACATAATGACAGTTGTCATAAACATGCATAACACCTCCTTCATATTCATGACATGTGTCATGTCATGATTATGAAGGTGTCATGTCAGTCTTATGCACACCCCTTCAAGTAAAGTGTTACCAAGTGCATTTATTATCTTTAGACTGTTACTTTGCTGCTCTACTGGGGATCCTGTTATCATATCTCCTCTCATTTTTATAATGTGGTAATGACAGTAGTATAAACAAACAAACAAATATTACTAATATTACTAATACATTTCTTAATTTCAACAAAAAAAAAAACAACAGGAAGTTGATTATTTGTATGATTATTTTTGGATAATAATTCATTTTTAAAAATAAAATTATATTATATATAAATTATTGAAAGTATTGGAATTAAATTATTTAAAAAATATTGTTATGAACTGAGAAATCTTTGAGTTCTAATGAAAAAAGAAATAAAGAAATGTGTACAAAGCGTTTTTTCTAAAAAATGTATTAAAACCAAGACAAAAACAGTAAAATAAAATTAAATAAAATTAATTAAAATAAAATAAAATAAAATGTTACAAATAATAAATCATGGCTACATACAGACATGAATTGCATGAGTGAATCTTCAGTGGGGGAAATTTCAGCCTCCTAGAATGAATGAATGGATGAATGAATGAATTTAAAAAAATGTTTTGCTATTTTTATGCATACTATTCTGATAAACCTATAGAAGACTCGGCATGAAAGTTTTCCATTGTTTCTTGCTTTTGCATAGAAGTCTTCTTCAATGAGTTATTCTAATCACTAGCTTGCTAACTGAGCGCTGTGCTTATAAACACCGGTTTGATCATGTTATTATTAAAACATCGCACACTGCACTATGACAAAAGCAGCTCTGTTTGAGGGCATTTCTTAGATACCACAGATGCCCTGACCATTATTTTCCACATCAGGAGAGAACGTCTAACTGTCCCCTTGATTATATTCATTAGTAAGGGGGAAGCAGGGGCCCCTGGGAACCCAAGGCTGAGAGGACACAGTTAAAGTCCCACATAGCAAGACATTTGATAATGCCTCTCGATTATAATCCCTAATAATACGTAAAAATCCCTTACGTAATCCGAGGGGTGGGGTGCTCTTCAGTATACATGAACTGAGAAAGGCAAAGAAAATTCCCCCTTTTCCTTTTCCATGTGCTTCTGCTCAGAATTAAATGAGTCTGTGTAAGAATGCAGGTCTGTGTTTTCTCATGTATGAGTAGTTTAACACGTCTGGATGGCGCAGCCCAACACCTGCATGCTAGAGGAGACTGATACTGATGTAACGATAGATGCTGCAGCACAGCCTGAATGCTTCACCCAGGGATCTGCTGTCATTATGGTCAGCGTTACGCTCAGCAGCAAGCATGCGCTGACTTCCAGCTCTTTTTCCTCAACTAAGCTAGCGCAGCAATCAAATGCAATCTCTTTCTTTTAGGTGATGGAGAGCAGCCATTTACGAGCGTAAAGCTGTGGAGGTGTGAAACGTGTTAAAGGACAATTTACTGTGCAGTAAAACGAAGCTGCAGTGTCAATGTTGCAAAGCCTTGGTAGGATTTTTATTGCTCACAGGTTCAGGAGTTTTATTACAGTAGTTTATTTTACCTAGAATTTCTTTGACATACAGATTTTTGATTTAGAGTTACAAATGTAATTATCTTTTACACAATAATAGCTGACTAACTGTACAATATTTAATGTTAATGTTTTTATAATTTTTTTTTTTTACAGAATACACATTGAATATTCTATGGAAACCTGTTTCTGCCACAGAATAAAACATGCAATTCTGACTTTTTATCTCACAATTCTGAGTTTATATCCCACAATTCAGAATTGTGAGAAAAAGTCAAAATTGTGAGATAAATTGTAACAATTACCTTTTTTATTTATTTATTTATTTATTTTTTATTCTGTGATGAAAAGAAAATGCAAGGTGTAAACTAACAAACATTAACAATGAGCAACACATTGTTACGGTACTTATTCATCTTTGTTAACGTTAGTTAATAAAAATACAACATGTGCATTCTTAGTCCGTGTTAGTCTGTGTATATTTTAATAATGTATTAGTAAATGTTAGAATCAATATTAACTAAGATGATTAAATGCTTTAGAAGTATTTTTCATTGTTAGTTTATGTGAACTAATGTAGTTAACTAATGGTAAGAAATGGAACCTTATAATAAATAAAGTGTTATTGAAAAAAATAAAAGGAATTGAGAGATATAAACTGAACGTGAGAAACTTGAAAATGCAAGAAAAAAACCTTCTGAAATGATCAGTTTACATCTTGTAACTCTAAATGTATATCGACATCAGAAACACAGTCTTAATTGTGAGATATAAACTCAGAATTGCAAGAAAAAAGTCAGAATTGTGAGATAAAAAGCTGCAAATAAGTTTTGTTTTTTTTATCCTGTGGCGCAAACAAGCTTCCATAATATTCATTTAAATTTGACATATTTTGATAATATAATCTTAAACAGGATGTATTCTATGACTAATGTAAATGTAATCTTAAAAAATGATTTTTAAGAAATCTCATTTGATCTGATCTCAATGCAACGACTGATCAGAAGTGTTCCTGGGAAATAAGTGATGAATATGGATAGCAGCTCAGATAATTCAGTATTAGAAGAGTTTGAGGACTTCATCTCCAACCTTTTATTGCAGAAGTTATCTTGGCAAATCTGAGCGCAGTCTGTTATACTGCTAAGATCTATTTTGAAACTCTAGGGCAGACCTTTTTTTTTTCTGAGGAAAACACAATCTGAAACACTTTTTCTCTCACTGCTGTCATTGAGAAACAATGAGGCTTATAAAGTGATCTCATATGTGGTTTTCTTTCCTGTGGGTTTGCTTTATATTTCATTATGGTACACTGGAGAGCTCCATCGGGGCTTCGTCTATCACGGCTTTATCAAATTATGGCCAATGATTCTAATTAAGATGTTATCTCGGATGCTTAAAGTGTCAGCTGGCACATTGTGACATGATTGGTGAGTGGACAGGAAATCCTGCTGAATTCTGTATGTAATGTGCAATGCTACCTTTTCATAATGGCTCACAGCCTGAGGGGAACTGTTGTGGTTTGTGGCTGAGGAAGTGGCCATTACAACACATTGAGTGCTAATTGCCTCGCACCGAAAAGAAAAACGCTGGATGAGCATGAATAAGAGGCAGAGGAAAGGAGAGACAAAGGGAGAGAGAAATGGAGCACATAAAACACTTTGAGTGTGCTCAGGGTTGATGGTTTCTGAGTGCTGCTGTTTGATCTAACCGAAAGTGGATGTTTTCAACCTGTTTTAGAGTTATCTAGTGTTTTTAACATTACTGAAACTGTGCTTCAGTAAAGTCAGGAGGTCGGAGAGATCTCAACATCACACGAGCAGCACTAAAATATCTCTGTTGATCATTAAAAAGTTTGGGGTTGGTAAGACTTTTTAATGTTTTTGAAATCAGCCTCTTGTGGCTGCATTTATTTAATCAAACACACAGTAAGAACAGTACTATTGTGAAATATTATTGAAATTTAAAATAACTGTTTTCTATTTGAATGTATTGTAAAATGTATTTTATTTCTGTGATGCAAAGCTGATTTTTCAGCATAATTACTCCAGTCTTCAGTGTCACATGATCCTTCAGAAATCATTCCAATAAACTGATTCAAGAAATGGCTCAAGAAACATTTATTATTATTATCAATGTTGAAAACAGTTGTGCAGCTTAATATTTTTGTGGAAACAGTAAAACATTGTTTCATGATTCTTTGATGAAAATTAAGTTAAGAAAAAACAGCATTTATTTGGTATAGAAATCTTTTGTAATATTCTAAATGACTTTACTGTCACTTTTGATCAATTGAATGCATCCTCTGCAAAAATGTCAACAATTCTGTGTTTTTCTGTCAATATGGGGTGCTGTGTGTACATTAATGAGGAAAAACAATTAACTTAAATGATTTTAGCAAATGGCTGCAATATAACAAAGAGTGAAAAATTTAAGGGGGTCTGAATACTTTCCGTACCCACTGTATATATATAAACATAAAGTGTACAATATGAAGTTTATTTGAACAGAATTGGCAGCATAGATATGTGAGCTGTTTAAACATAGGGCTTAATTTTTCAATGTGTGTCATTTCTCAATGTTTTATTGGATTCTGGTTGTGCTTTTAAACCCGGGTAATTTGCCAAATGAATAAACTGGAAACTGGAAATGAATAAAAGTGAAATATGAAAGCATGTTAAGTGCTGCGATCTATAAAACCTTATTTTTATACCACATCTGATTTAGTGGGACTCTAAATTAAGATGTTAATGTGAAATGAATCACAGCAAAGGGAACTGGTTTATGATATGGGAACAGAAAAGAAGAGAGAGCACAGCATTTGACATAAAAGTCTTATCTCCTGTTATTTAGATCCAAGTACAAATCACTGGGTCAACTAAAATACGGCTTCTTTGGCCTGATAATCTGTCTGATATGCCCATCTAAACATTCTGATAATTTTGGGTGTGATATGACTTTCAAAGTGAAATCTGTAAAAAAAAATGTTTCTTGAGTGAAATATGCTGATTGCGGTGAGCCCTGCAGACATTACTGTGTATATACAGTATTTGCCTCTTGTACTGTTTATCAGACAGTGGTTTATCGGAACATGAGACACTTGAATAGACAGGATTAGGTTTGTATACCTCTGCTTGTGATTGTATTTCATATATTTCTAGTATATTGTAGAGTCCTTAAAATAGCCAAAAAAGAAATATATGGAATCCTTAATGCCCTGAATTACCATAACCTGAAAGAGTCTCCCTTATTCACCCTAAGTGAATTAAAACGAAGAACTCAGATGAACTACAAACCAGGTCTTCAGAAAAACAGGAAAGCTTTGAAAGGAGTAAAGATTTGAAAGAAAGTAGAAACAAATTATATAAGCAGAAAATTATAAATGTATTATTATTATTATTATTGTTAATAATAATAATAATAATAATAAAATAATAATTTTATATAAAATCTGTGGAATTCTGCAAAATAGATTTCAGCATGGACACACACTGTTTGCTGAAACTTTATTGTCAAAGGTACACTTTTTAATTTAATTTAATTTGCACTAAAACACAATTTATTTTAATTTAATTAAAACTGTATTATTTTATTTTAGTTTTGCATTTTATTGGATTTTTTTATTTTATTTTGAAGTTGCATTCAAAATCAACTTTATTTTATTTTTAATGAAGTTACACTCAACTTCAAAAATAAACAGAATAGTAAATCCCCCCATCACTTTCACAATTTATTTAAAATTTTATTAAAATTGATTTTATTTTATTATTTTAATTTAATTTCAATTAATTCAATTTTTAATGAAGATGCACTTAAAATCAACTTCAAAAATTAACAGAATGGCAAATCACTTCTGCAGGCAATATTTTTTTTTAATTCATTTGTTTAATTCATTTGGCAAAATCTGCATTATTCAACAAGGAGTATGAATGATTTGAAAAGCAAAATGACTGGCATCTGCTGATCTGTGAGCGACGTATGTACATTGTTAAAATAAAGACGCAAGACATGTAGTGCATTAATCCAACTTCAGCCAAGGACTAAGACTAGTCTATTATTTCAGTCTAATTAGATTAAAGGTACATTGAGGTTCTGGATTTATTCAAAACAAACCAGTAAAATATAATTTTGGTTCCAAGCCCTGATGATAGGACACATTAAGATCCTAAATTACAAAGTCCTCAGCCATCCAAACCTGGATTCAAAACGTCTGTCCCTTGTTACGGACCCCTTATGCTCTACGTCAGTGCCGTTTATTTGCTCACATTATTAAGTATGTGAGCGAAAATGTAAATTGTGAACTGGAGTGACCTGGCCAGATAAGGTTGTTAAGACTTGCCAAAGCAGGCGTCAATATTATGACAGTTCACATTGTAAGTGCCAACTAAAAAGAGACTGCGAGAGGCATCAAGGCTTTTCTCACATCATTAAACAACCCGCGATTACGGCAACAAGCCGAAAAAAATGAACAGAACTCGCAGCGAGAAGTGATGATATGTAGGTTTTGGACGACAGACAGAGGCCTGCACTAAGCTAAGCGTGTGTCCGGAGATGAACTTGCAATAATGAAGGACAAGCTAAAAAGAGAAACGGTTATTGCGTAAATATTTTTAGCTCTCTACTTTAAAGTTGAACAGAATCTTTCGGCTTATGAGAAACTCCAGGGAGGGAATTACAAGACAAAATTACAAGCTCTTCAGAGCCTCGGAGTCTTGGGGGAAAAAAGCAATGGAATGGGACAAAACAAACCACAACAACAATAAAAACCAACAATAAATCTTCAGAAGGGAATCGCTAACTAAATGCACAGGATGAGTAAACAAACCTCCTTTCCTCAATTTTGAAAGGATACCTTCAGTCCCTGTATCCTTCAGTCCGGGGCCTCCTCTGTACCGGGACAGGGTTCCCACACAACCCCATTGGCTAGTTGCGTAGGGTGCAAAGATAAATCATGTTGGCATAAAACACTTTGCTGTTTGTTCACAATGGCTTCATGCTCCACCTCACCCTCCCTTTCCCATTGTTCCTCCAGTAAAAACGCTCACGTCTCTCTCCCACCACTGATAACTGTACTGGACAAACTGCAGTCTTGTTTGTTCAGCCATTATGAAATGATTTCACCAGCAAAGTCACTTCTCACTGACATTATCTCACACAGCTTCTTGTTATGCAAGTCTGGAAGCCACGGGATTGCAAAAAAAAGTTTGGCCGCTTGCAATCTTATCGTTAGCCTTCCTATCATGTTTGTCACACTCATAACTGTCGATAGCGGAAGAGGAACTGCTGATTTACTGTCCACTGAGTGCATGATTGGAAATATATTTCTTAAAAAAAAAAAAAAATTGGGTGGATTTCTGCATGAAATGCTGATAAAATATCATCTACGCCAACAATATATTTATTAAGCAAACAAATGGCTTTGCATTAATAGGTACATTTTTTTAAGCATTAGAGGCACAAATCCCAAGTTTTGTTGTGAGAAATCTAATTAGTCGTGTCCTGTTTTTTTACTCAGGTTATTAGTTTACAACAAATATACATTTCTCAGTAACTATAATTCATTTGGTTACTGTAGCCACTACAGTTACACTAAGTGGCAGCTTAATTCAGGCAGTTTATTATTAATTTACGCTGTTTCTATCTATTTTAATATACACTACCATTTAAAAGTTTGTGGTTGATAACATTTTTTTATAACAAGAAGTCTCTTATGCTCACCAAGGTTGCATTTATTTGATCAGAAATACAGTGAAACCGTAATATTGTAAAACATTATTAGGATTTAAAAGAACTGTTTTCTATTTTAATATATTTTTTAAAATGTAATTTATTCATATGATGTCAAAGCTGAATTTTCAGCATCATTACTCCAGTCTACAGTGTCACATGATCCTCCAGAAATCATTCTAATATGCCAATTACTGCTGAAGAAACATTTCTTATCAACACTGAATACAGTTGTGCTGCTTCACATTTTTGTGGAAACTAATACAATTTTTTTTTTCAGGACACTTTGTTGAATAGAAAGTTAAAAAAAACAGCATTTGAAATAGAAATCTTTGTAACTATAAAAGTGTTTACTGTTACTTTCAATCAATTTATTGTGTCCTTGCCAAATCAAAATCTTAATTTCTTTGAATCTTTTTGACTGCATTTTCTATGTAATTAATTATTTGTTTTATTATTCTTTTATTCTCATAGAAAAAAAATTAAGTTTCAGGCCCTTTTTTTGCTCCCTGTTAATGAAAAGTGCCATATCTTTATTGAACAAATAATTGAAACCATTTAAAGTCATTAGACTTAAATCTAGAATCAATTGAGAACGTTTAGATGTCTGTATTCTAGAACGTAAAAGTATGATAATGTAACCTGACAAAATATCCAAAACACTTGAGCAGATCAACAGCACGACTCAAACTCTTTAGTGAACGGCCAAGTGCGTGTCCTGATCTCAGCCCTATTGAAATTATGTGATTTGAAGCAGAATGAAGCAATACATCCAATCCAAACATTTGAATTATTGAATTATTTTGCTTAGAAAAAAAATGCAATGCCAAATGCCTGCTAAAAGTTGTTCTACAGCTATACAGAAAGCTTTAGTTGGTCCCATTACTAAATACATTACAATCAATGAAACTGGTTGAATGAAGGTTGCTGGTTCAATCCTATCAGGAAGTGTCATGCAAATTAATTTGCATAAAAAAGCATCTGCTAACTGATTATTTGCTTACTTGCACATGCATATAATTGTTTACACTTATTTCCTTACAACCATCAGACATCCACCTTGTGTCCATAAACAAGAAACATCTGTTTGAAACTCATCTCTTAACAATGGCTTCATCTCTCCTTCCTTTGATCTATGATCAGTGCATAGTTCGAAACAATGCTGTTGAATGTTTTTCCTGTGAGTAAGATGAGATACTTTTGGGGACGATTCACTGGCATCTGGCATGTCATCATATTTCAAAAGAATCCGCCCTTCCCCCATAACACATCTACAAACACTCCAACATAAACGCTGTCTGCATGTAGACACAGCCATGCATTGTCGCATCAATCTCTGACCCCCAAACTTGCTTCTCAACTAACTAAATATGTCTTCATTGGTGACTAAATAAAGACACAGTGCCACTGGAAGCCACATTTTGCATGTCAGTTGAGCTCCTTCATGGGCTTTATTGTTTGACACTCCTGCCATGAGCAAAATTATTTCATAAAATGTTTTCCTTAGTGTACAATGGCATAAGTAAAGTAAAATAATTTCCCTCATGACAGGAGTGTCAAACAATAAAGCCTGTGAAGGAGCCCAACTGACATGCAGAATGATTTAAGAAAGATGAATGAATGCATATTAACTGGCTAAATAATAAATAAATACATATGAAAAAGACAGAAAAAAAACTGTACTGAATAATTGTTTTGAATAAATAAATTAAGAATACTTACAGATTTGAAATGAATGCATAAGTGGTTCTTCAGTGAGGGGATTTAAAAAAATATTTTATAATATGAAGTAAGTAAATAAATACATAAATAAATACATACATACTTTTAAATACATAAATAAATAATAACCAATTGTTCTTACTCTTAAAAACAGGAAAACATAATTAAAAACCGAGAATCTTGATTATTTATTATCTAATAATTAATTTTCAACAATAACATATATAAATTGTTGAAACTATTGAACAAATGAACAAATGAAATAAACAAACGAATAATTGCTTCTATACTGTCGGCTTTGGATAAAAGCTTCTGCTAAATTACTACATGTAAATGTAATGTAAATTTAAATAAATAAAGTTTATATTTTTTATTTATAATTTGAAATACAATTTTTTTAAATCATAGCAAAAAAAAAATTCATATAAAGCGTCACCAGTTAAGTTTAATTAATCATTCTGGGTCAATCATTCTGGTTGTGCTGGCCCATGCTGAACTGATGGATGAAGTCTTAAGATATTAGTCTTGATATTAAGATGATTTCAGAGCTCTGTTTTGAATGTTTTCAGCAGATGATATCACACAGAATGACTGCCAGAAACCAGACGCTTCATTTTAATCAAACAGTAGTCAAAAAACAGCTGACCATCACGATTAAAACAGAGCATGTGCATATTGTACTAACATAACTACTAATTTGTTTCACAGTCAGTAATGAATACTCAATAATTGCTTCTGTGTTAGTCCAATAAAATAAAATAAAATAAAATAAAAACAAAAAACAGTGGAAAGGGATGTGCTTTCCAAAGTCTGTGACACTTTACTCTGGTCTGGAAATTCTCAATTACATGTCTTTGAGCAGCAGCACCTGCTGTGCCTTTACACAAACCATGTGATGAGTTCAAACAGCAGCATTAGGCTTTAAATTCTTCTCACAGAAGCAGCTTTGCTTAACTGAGGCTTAACATCACTGAACAGGTCTAAGAAGGGATTTGATAACTCTTTAAGATAACACCCGACAGACAAGAAACAGATTAATATTCTGATTTACGCCAAAAGCAAACGTTCTTCAGGTGAGACGGCTAAAGAGCCTGAGGAAGTATAACACTTTAGCTGAGCGATACTCCATAAAGAATTAACAGCACAACTTTCTCTCTAATCTGCTCGAAGTTTTAGACATGAATTAAGATCGAATCTGATTCTCTATTCCAAGATGAGACATTTTCAATTTCCAAATAAAAAAAATCAATGGATTACTACTTGTTTACTACTCTCAGGAGACTATCTCTGGCAAATCAAAAGCTCCAGCATGAAAACAACTGCATATTTTTATTATAAAAAATAGGGGAGACTGGGACTAGATATCTCACTTTTACACCAGTGAATATTTCTCATGTGGTTTTAATGTCAAATTTAGTATATTGACATAAATGCTAAAATGCTATAACATTCATTATTCATACAGGTCATTGCACACATAGTGACCAAATGCGGGGCATGTTGTCACAATGGCTTCTGCCAATAGATAGCCTATAATAGGCTTTTCAACTAAATTTTAAACAGTTATTACAAAATAATGCAGCTGAAACAAAATGGGTTGAAACCGTAACAAACAAATATAAAGCCTTTGATTTGGCCAACAAAATATTGTAATTAATAAATGGTATATACACTACCATTAAAAAGTTTGGAGAAATAAAATAAATACAAATTCAGAAAATTAAATTTATCAAAAGTGACACTAAAAGCATTTACATTGTTAAAATAAATGCGGTTTGTTTGTTTATTTATTTATTTATTTATTTATTATTTTATTTTTTTCCACTCTCTATTTAGCAAAAAATCCTTAAAAAAAGTATCATGGTTTTCACAAAAATATATAAAGCAGTACAATCAATGTTTTCAGAATTGATAATAAGAAATTCTTGAGCAGCACATCAGAATTTAATTTATTTAGATTATAATAATATTTAACAATATTACTGTACTTTTGGCTTTGGTGAGCATAAAAAAAAATCTTACCAACCCAAAACTTTTGAAATAAATAAAAACCGTCATAGCCTAGTGCTGATGTAGCAATTCTTTTTTTTCTTTTTACATAATATGCTTTTAAAGGATGACAAATTCACTATGTAACAGGCATCAGCTATTCTGGTGAAAAATGAGAAACATGCTAAGGGCAGCAGACAGTCTGAGATAAAGACGAGACAGTATATGCTACATGTTCGTGTAGGAATGTGCCAGACTATTCTATCTCGCTCTATCTAGAGTGATGGGAGTGAAGTGCATAATAGCAGTGAATAATGCACTGTGACAGCGGCTGCTGCAGCCATGAGTGACACAATGTTTTTATGTGTATGTACTGTATATAGAAGTCCACATTGAACTCAGAATCGAATTTAAACCTGGAAAAAAAAATTGGATTAAAAAAACAAAGAAAATCTATGATTTAATAAGAAGACCACATATTTAAGATTATTTCTAGCAAGCACTAATCATATAAGCAAATTACTGATTGTAATTGATCATGGGAACTCCTTTAATCCAAAATTCAAATTAAAGCACAAGATGCTCTTTGGATCATTGTCAAATCATGCTGGAGAACATGATCAGCTCGAATCCTGCTGTCATTAAAACAAAAAGAGGATAAATAAAATGACATCCTAAAATAATGCTAATCTTTCTGTTCAACCTTTACTTACATTTATATGCTAATAATATGATTTGTAATGAAAATACATACACAAACATTTCCACAAAGCTCATTTATATGCTGATCTCAGACTTTTGAATCACACTGTACATGTATTTTCAGGTTACAATATTCCCTTGTGTATTGCAACACGCTGATGGATAGTTATAGTACAGTCCAGTAGTTTGTGCATGTGCGTTTGTTCATGTGTCCAGTCTTATATTAGGGTGATGGGGCCTTGCCCCACATGGATGTCAAGGGCACAGGCTAAAATAACCTTCTTAATTACTTGTCAAAAGCAATTCCAACTGTTTCTGTCCATGTCTACGTGTGCCTACACATTTGTTTGCAATGTGAGGCTTGAGGATTGGCCAAAAGTAATTTTAAAACTTAAATCCAGGGTACTTAAAATATAAGTATGAGCTGAAGAAAATACAAATATATGGAGCCCCGCACATGACATGCAAGAAAAAAAAAAAATTATTAATTAATTCCCTCGTTTTAAGTAAACTGTGTGCTCGGTATAATAATTCGTGCCCTTGTTCTAGGTAAATCGTGCACACAAAATATTAATTAGTTGTACTTCCTTTCCGCGTACGCATTCTCAAACATGTTGCAGCTATGTTATGTCATGTTATGTTACACTTTAAAAAATGCTAGGTTGTTTTAACCCAACTTTGGGTCAAATATGGACTAACCCAACTGCTGGGTTAAATTTTTCAATTACATTTTTAATCCAAAAGTTGGGTCAGTCCATATTTGACCCAAAGTTGAGTTAAAACAACCCAGCATTTTTTTTGAGTGTATGGACAGAGACATTTTAATTGGGTTTTATTTTGAGTTAAGCCTGTTCACAAAGAAGGCGGATACGATACGTAGCCTACTGAAGATTAATAAAGCACCAGCACCTGTTAGGAGGTAATGATTAAAACGTGCGCACAATTTACCTAGAACGAAGGCACAAATTATTATATCGAGTACACGATTTACAGGTGCATCTCAATAAATTAGAATGTTGTGGAAAAGTTCATTTATTTCAGTAATTCAACTCAAATTGTGAAACTCGTGTATTAAATAAATTCATTGCACACAGACTGAAGTAGTTTAAGTCTTTGGTTCTTTTAATTGTGATGATTTTGGCTCAACAAATTAGAATACTTCATAAGACCAATAAAAAAAATTATTTTAGTGAATTGTTGGCCTTCTGAAAAGTATGTTCATTTACTGTACATGTACTCAATACTTGGTAGGGGCTCCTTTTGCTTTAATTACTGCCTCAATTTGGCGTGGCATGGAGGTGATCAGTTTGTGGCACTGCTGAGGTATGGAATCCCAGGTTCCCTTTCAGTCAGTCACGTTCTACGTTACGTCAGTCGGGACTGACGAATTGGGATCTCGCCCGAGATTGGGATCGGCTTTGCCCAACAGTTCTCCGCCGCGCAGAAGCAGACGGAGACGTTTCGACATATCCTGCCCCGGTGGTCTGCTGCTGTCTCCACCCCACCGCCGGCTGCAGCCCCTCTGTCTGCTCGTCGCCGAGGGCACCCTCCTACGGCCTCCACCTCCGTTCCGGCGCGGCCACAATAGTAGCCTTCTCAACGGCCGCAGCATGGAGTTGGCCGCAGGAAACTGGCGTAGCCCGCTTCCGCCCCTGCCAAGCCCGTGAAGCGCCAGGGCAGGCGGCGCCCCTGAGACGGGCGACCCGGAGCTCCTGGATCCTGCTCTTCAGGAGATGGTGACCGCACCACTCCTTCCAGCGGAGGAGGGCCGGGTGGAGAATCTTTTGTTTCTGTTTGTTTCTGTTCCGCCACTGGTTACCCAGCCGGTGGTACACAAAACTTCAATAAAAGAGCAGTTTCCTTTGCCTCCGGGTCCCAAGAGGGGGAGGATGGCGGTGCACGAGACCCAGTCTCCACATGGCCGTCCCCCTCTCCTTTTGCCTATAGGCAGCAGGGTCCGGTTCAGGGACGCTATGCCTCCTCACGAGCCCCCTGCCCAGCTGTGGAGCCAGGTAAGTGGCGTGCCGCGCACTCAGACCCCACCCTGGGACGCACGGCCTCCCGGGTTGGGTCCCAGTGTTCCACTTCGCTGCCCCACCATCGGGTACGTCGGTGGTTTCCCTGGTCCCACTTGTTCGGTCGCTGGGGGCCTGGTTAGCGCTCCCCAGGCCGTCCCGCTGGCTCATGGGAACCATCAGATTCGGCTACGCGATTCAATTCACCCGGCGTCCTCCCAAGTTCAGGGGCATTCGGTTCACCTCTGTGCTGGACAGGGATGCTCCTGTCTTGCGTGCAGGATGCGATACAGCCGGTCCCTCCAGCCGAGATGAGGTCAGGTTTCTACAGCCCATACTTCATTGTGCCCAAGAAAGGCGGTGGGTTACGACCAATCCTGGATCTGCGCGTACTGAACCGGGCCCTTCACAAGCTCCCGTTCAGGATGTTGACGCAGAAACGCATCTTTCAATGCGTCCGTCCTTCCGATTGGCTCGCAGCGATCGACCTCAAGGACGCTTACTTTCATGTCTCGATTCTCCCTCGACACAGACCGTTTCTCCGCTTTGCGTTCGAAGGGCGAGCGTATCAGTACAAGGTCCTCCCCTTCGGGCTATCCCTGTCGCCTCGTGTCTTCACCAAGGTCGTGGAGGCAGCCCTCGTTCCATTGAGGGAAGCGGGCATTCGGATTCTCAACTACCTCGACGACTGGCTCATATTGGCCCAGTCCCGAGCGCAGTTGTGCGAACACAGGGATATGGTGCTCAGTCACCTCAGCCGATTGGGGCTTCGGGTCAACTGGGAAAAGAGCAAACTCTCTCTGGTGCAGAGGATCTCTTTTCTCGGCATTGAGCTGGACTCGGTCAACCTCTCAGCACGTCTCTCAGTAGAGCGTGCACAGTCGATGATGAACTACCTGGGGTCCTTCCAGCGCAAGACGGCAGTTCCACTGAAACAGTTTCAGAGGCTCCTGGGGCATATGGCATTCGCAGCCGCTGTCATGCCGCTCGGGTTGCTTCATATGAGACCGCTTCAGCATTGGCTTC
>NW_015505589.1:144745-145457 GCF_001515645.1 Sinocyclocheilus grahami | reverse complement strand
TCCGCCCCTGCCAAGCCCGTGAAGCGCCAGGGCAGGCGGCGCCCCTGAGACGGGCGACCCGGAGCTCCTGGATCCTGCTCTTCAGGAGATGGTGACCGCACCACTCCTTCCAGCGGAGGAGGGCCGGGTGGAGAATCTTTTGTTTCTGTTTGTTTCTGTTCCGCCACTGGTTACCCAGCCGGTGGTACACAAAACTTCAATAAAAGAGCAGTTTCCTTTGCCTCCGGGTCCCAAGAGGGGGAGGATGGCGGTGCACGAGACCCAGTCTCCACATGGCCGTCCCCCTCTCCTTTTGCCTATAGGCAGCAGGGTCCGGTTCAGGGACGCTATGCCTCCTCACGAGCCCCCTGCCCAGCTGTGGAGCCAGGTAAGTGGCGTGCCGCGCACTCAGACCCCACCCTGGGACGCACGGCCTCCCGGGTTGGGTCCCAGTGTTCCACTTCGCTGCCCCACCATCGGGTACGTCGGTGGTTTCCCTGGTCCCACTTGTTCGGTCGCTGGGGGCCTGGTTAGCGCTCCCCAGGCCGTCCCGCTGGCTCATGGGAACCATCAGATTCGGCTACGCGATTCAATTCACCCGGCGTCCTCCCAAGTTCAGGGGCATTCGGTTCACCTCTGTGCTGGACAGGGATGCTCCTGTCTTGCGTGCAGGATGCGATACAGCCGGTCCCTCCAGCCGAGATGAGGTCAGGTTTCTACAGCCCATACTTCA
>NW_015505589.1:142670-144706 GCF_001515645.1 Sinocyclocheilus grahami | reverse complement strand
GTGCTGGACAAGGATGCTCCTGTCTTGCGTGCAGAGATCGCGGTCCTGCTCGTGAAGGACGCGATACAGCCGGTCCCTCCAGCCGAGATGAGGTCAGGTTTCTACAGCCCATACTTCATTGTGCCCAAGAAAGGCGGTGGGTTACGACCAATCCTGGATCTGCGCGTACTGAACCGGGCCCTTCACAAGCTCCCGTTCAGGATGTTGACGCAGAAACGCATCTTTCAATGCGTCCGTCCTTCCGATTGGCTCGCAGCGATCGACCTCAAGGACGCTTACTTTCATGTCTCGATTCTCCCTCGACACAGACCGTTTCTCCGCTTTGCGTTCGAAGGGCGAGCATATCAGTACAAGGTCCTCCCCTTCGGGCTATCCCTGTCGCCTCGTGTCTTCACCAAGGTCGTGGAGGCAGCCCTCGTTCCATTGAGGGAAGCGGGCATTCGGATTCTCAACTACCTCGACGACTGGCTCATATTGGCCCAGTCCCGAGCGCAGTTGTGCGAACACAGGGATACGGTGCTCAGTCACCTCAGCCGGTTGGGGGTTCGGGTCAACTGGGAAAAGAGCAAACTATCCCCGGTGCAGAGGATCTCTTTTCTCGGCATTGAGCTGGACTCGGTCAACCTCTCAGCACGTCTCTCAGTAGAGCGTGCACAGTCGATGATGAACTACCTGGGGTCCTTCCAGCGCAAGACGGCAGTTCCACTGAAACAGTTTCAGAGGCTCCTGGGGCATATGGCATTCGCAGCCGCTGTCATGCCGCTCGGGTTGCTTCATATGAGACCGCTTCAGCATTGGCTTCACGACCGGGTCCCGAGATGGGCATGGCGAGACGGCACTTACCGGGTTTCTGTCACCCTGTTCTGCCGTCAGACCTTCAGCCCGTGGGTAGATCTTGCCTTTCTTCGGACAGGGGTGTCCCTTGGGCAAGTATCCAGGCATGTTTTTGTGTCAACAGATGCCTCTGCTGAAACCTCGGCGAGCTGCAGCTGCCATTCTGCGGTCTCGCCGCGACCTCCCTGGGCGCTTCAGCGCTCTCTCTAAAAGAGTGTTTTTCCTTTTTAAAAAAAAGAGCGACGAAAGTCACGGTGCGGGCCATGGGTCAGACGATGTCCACATTGGTGGTCCAGGAGCGCCACCTATAGCTGACCTTGACGGATATGAGGGAGGCCGACAAGCATCGCTTCCTGGACTCCCCGACCAGGGGCTGGGGGGCCATGTGCAATGGGAATGCAGCTGGGGGGCTCTGGTCGGGGCCCCGACTGCAGAGGCATATCAACTGCCTCGAGTTGCAAACAGTATGGCTGGCTCTGCGCCACTTCAAATCGCTGCTACACGACAAGCATGTACTGGTCCGCACAGACAACACTGCGACCATTGCGTACATCAACCACCAGGGCGGTCTATGCTCCCGTCGCATGTCGCAACTCGCCCGCCATCTCCTCCTCTGGAGTCAGAAGCATCTGAGGTCGTTATAAATATGCGTTTCCACCAGTGAGTCTTCTCGCACAGACACTGTGCAAGGTCAGGGAGAACGAGGAGCAGGTCCTCTTGGTAGTGCCATACTGGCCCAGTCGGACTTGGTTCCCCGAACTGATGCTCCTCGCGACAGCCCCTCCTTGGCGAATTCCTCTGAGGAGGGATCTCCTTTCTCAGAGATGGGGCACCCTCTGGCACCCGCGTCCAAACTTGTGGAATCTCCACTTGTGGTCCCTGGACGGGACGCGGCGGTTCTAGGTGGGCTACCTCCAGCGGTAGTAAACACCATCACTTCAACCAGGGCCCCGTCTACTAGACACGCTTACAGGCTGAAGTGGAACCTGTTCGTCGATTGGTGCTCTTCCTGCCGGGAAGACCCCCGTAGATGCCCGATCGGAGTCGTGCTTTCTTTCCTGCAGGATGGGTTGGAGCGAAGGCTGTCTCCCTCCACCCTTAAAGTGTATGTTGCCGACATTGCCGTGCATAACGAGGCAGTAGACAGTAAGTCTTTGGGGAAGCACGACTTGGTCATCAGGTTTCTCAGAGGGGCAAGGAGG
>NW_015505589.1:132569-142403 GCF_001515645.1 Sinocyclocheilus grahami | reverse complement strand
ATGTGTACTCTTCCACGGTACGGCTCCCCTCACGGTAAGCCTGTGTCTTTCCCTGGCAGTCGTTCTCTGCCATCTCTGTTGTGTAGTCGTCTCACCCCAGGCGGGTTGAGGCTACCGCAGGGACTTCCATATGTAGCACTGCCCTGGGCCAGTCCATATGTGTATTCCACATGATACCTCCTATGTGTAGGATGTGGCTTCCGTAGCGTTCCCAACTGGGTACGCTTCCCCAGTGTTATCCAATGTACCACTGTATGGAACAGCAGTGGCGGACACCTCTGCCTAGCCGCTGTGCTATCTTCCACCCCAGCTGGTGTGGGGGGACTTGCCGGATTCCGCAGGGCACTGGAGGGGGTCAGCAATAGTGGCGTTTTCCATACGGATCCCAATTCGTCAGTCACGACTGATGTAACGTAGAACGTGACTGACTGAAAGGGAACGTCTCGGTTACTTGTATAACTCTCGTTCCCTGAAGGAGGGAACGGAGACGTTACGTTCCGTCGCCACAGTTGCTGTACCACCACTTTACGGCCGGGGCGCGTAGTCTCGGCTCCTCAGCGAAAAAGTGATGTGACTTCAGTCTGTGTGCATTGAATTTATTTAATACACAAGTTTCACAATTTGAGTTGAATTACTGAAATAAATGAACTTTTCCACGACATTCTAATTTATTGAGATGCACCTGTACTTAAAACGAGGGAACGAATTATTGAATCGTGCGCACGATCTAGTAAATCGAGGGAACAAATTCATAAATCGTGCCCACGATTTATACATTTTTTTCTTGCATGTCATGTGCAGGGCCCTGTACTATGATATAGCAGGTGCACACAATACACCATCATGTTATTACACGTGACACTAAAATAATGCAATGAACATTCATTTAACAACAAAAGATAAACCCTATTGTGTATAACTGTATATATCTAGGAAGAAACAACAGTTATTTCAATGAAAAACCATTAAGGTCCAGATGTGCTAACTGCTGCAGTGGCGCAAATCCTCTTTTGGCATTAAAAACTAAGATTTACTTGAAGACATGCAAAGGACAGTTATTTTAGCGGTTGACCTTATAGCATATGCATGATGATTATCATCAGCTCTGCTTGTTTGAGACCCTACATTAATTTGTACTGCTCTAAGATTGAGTTGGGCTGCAAGGTGCATCTGTGGGCCCTAGTGATTTCCCTGGAGAATCGGCACCACTCCCCGCTAACGACGGCCCTGGGATGTGTTTCCCAAAAGCATCATAAGCCTAAGTAGATCGTAGACCCATTGCCACCAATGGTGTCTATGATCAACTTAGCTTTTAAGAAACACAGCCCTGGTGATTATGATCTGGCTGTGTCTGTGTTCTTTAATTTGCTCATTGTCAGTAGCTCATCCACTAGATCACTGTCCACACATATGGCCCATATTTGTCACACAGGGAATTCTGGGAATGTCAATTTACATTGTAAAATATAAGAAGCTTTGTTCTTTTTCACTTCCAAAAACTGTGAAGTTAAAGGGGTGGTTCACTGGATTTTTTCTAGGCTTGATTGTGTTTATAGGGTGCAGTCTAACATGTGTTAATGCTTAGTTTAAAAAAAACAACATTATTTTTCACATAATTTTCCTTTATTCCACACCTCTCTGTCCCTTCTCTAAGAAACGTGCTGATCATTTCCTACTTTTATGAAGCCCTGCCCTCAGAAATAGGCAATGGGCTCTGATTGGTTAGGTAGCCCAGTGTGTTGTGATTGGCTAAACCGCCTCTAGTGCGCGTCTAAACATCCATTGTTGGAGCTGACCGGAATGAGACAGAGAGAGGGAGAGAGCGAGAGAGAGCGAGAGAGAGAGAGAGATGCAGAGCGTGTGTAGAGCAGGGGGACATGAGGAACAGTATTAAGAACCGCGTCTTTAGAACATTGATTTTGAAACTTGTGAATCCATTAGAATTGTTAGAAGACAGAATCGCGATTCATATATGAATAGATTTTTACGTGCACCTCTAGTTTTCTCTTCCTCTTCTCTAAAGCAGCGCAGCATGATCTCGCCCCCTTTGATGCCTTTTCCAGAGGGCGAGGTTTATCTGGGTTTTGTTACGTCACGAACCCGGGAAGTAACTTGTTGTAGTCCCTACCAGCCATTTTTGTAGGCATTAAATTGCCCAAATTTTTTTAAGACGATATCTCCGTTTGCATTGAACTTTCAACTTTGTAACTTTGCAGATATTGTTTATGCTCGAACAGCAACATTACACAATAACTAACGTTAAAAAAATGAAATCGCAATCAACCATCCCTTTAACAACCTCCTATAGTGAAAATTACGCTTTTAACATTGTTTACATGTTAATCTGGTGTTTTAATTTGCTAAATAGAAACGATGTGGAAATGTATCAGTCAATACCATTGCTAAGTATTTTCTTAAAACTGCAGTTTATCAAAGAAAGTTTCAAAAATGCAGTTTCGAAAGCGCCGTTGTTTCCTACTTCCTACTGTAATTATATTATAGCATATATAAGTATATAATAGCATATAATATATAAATAATATATATAATTTTAAGCTATGATTCTGGATAATTGATTTTTGTAATATAGATCACGGTTCTCGCATGCTTCTGAAAATAAAACATTAGATAACCAAACTAAATAATATGTAGACTAATTTACTTGAGTTTCTGACAACATTTTTATTTAATGTAATAAATGAGTCTATTTATAAATGTCTAAAATGTTTTAAATGAGTCTATTTAAAAAATATTTATTACGTATTTATTTCGTAAAGAGTTTTTGAACGAAAATCTTGAATTAATTATTCAGACATCAAATACATTTTAACAGTCACTGGTCCCCACCTACTGGCATAATTTACTGCAACATCAGAGTCCATATACAGACTATAAACTTTTATCCCAATACTTTCATTATTATTTAATGTTTGCAACACAGAAATGTAGCCTACTGTTTGTGAAGCTGTTTCAAACATAAAGCTTACATGATGAGCGCCGCTCTCTCTGGATCAGCGTCTGTGCGAAAGCAGCTTTAAATATTCAGATCCGATATGTGACTGACTTGTCATATTTCAAAGGTTTAATAGACATAGTAAAGTCGTCATTTAGGAATAAGATTGCGTGTGTTTTAATCGAGATTGCTCTCATATGAAGTGTGTATTCTTGTGGCACCAAACGGCACCAAACGGAATTGCAAAAAGATTGTTTTTCAAGACTCTTTCACTATTCGGACAAGAGCAATGATTTGAAAGCATCACAGATTCACAGTGTTTACACTTTTTGGGAACTCAACCATACACCTAGAGCACACTACTTAGACATCTCACTCTGTCATGTTTTAAGTCTTCAACTAGTCTAACAAAATGACTATATTGGATTGTGGTGTTGAATTTTGAAAAAAAAAAATAATAATAATTCCCCTATTTGCTTCACTGTGCTTTTGATTTAACTTACTTCCCACGAGTTTTCAATTTGTATGACTGTTTTAATTTATTTAATGTAATAAATGAGTCTATTTATAAATGTCTAAAATGTTTTAAATGAGTCTATTTAAAAAATATTTATTACGTATTTATTTCGTAAAGAGTTTTTGAACGAAAATCTTGAATTAATTATTCAGACATCAAATACATTTTAACAGTCACTGGTCCCCACCTACTGGCATAATTTACTGCAACATCAGAGTCCATATACAGACTATAAACTTTTATCCCAATACTTTCATTATTATTTAATGTTTGCAACACAGAAATGTAGCCTACTGTTTGTGAAGCTGTTTCAAACATAAAGCTTACATGATGAGCGCCGCTCTCTCTGGATCAGCGTCTGTGCGAAAGCAGCTTTAAATATTCAGATCCGATATGTGACTGACTTGTCATATTTCAAAGGTTTAATAGACATAGTAAAGTCGTCATTTAGGAATAAGATTGCGTGTGTTTTAATCGAGATTGCGATCTTTTAAACATTAATCGTGCATACATATGAGCCTATAGCTTATGTATTTTTGTTGCCTATCATGTTTTTACCAGATATCAAAAGTAACCCCCGCTTCCGCAACCCATGCTTGTGGGGACATTTGGTCCCCATAACGTGATGAATACAGGTACACACACACACACACACACACACACACACTGGCGAGTTGCATGTGAGTAAGATGACGTGTTCAGGTCAAAGTTCTGTCTGCCTGTCTGTGAGTTTAGTGAGAGTGATATATGAGATAGAGGGAACCTCAGGAGGTTCAAAACCTTGACAATGAAGTTACTAGACAACATTTGGATGATCACTGGAGGCACTAGTGTGAAATGCTAAATTTTTTTTGCTTTTCAAATTCCAATGGCTTTATCAGTGCTGCTCTCATATGAAGTGTGTATTTTTTGCACCACTTGTGGCACCAAACGGAATTGCAAAAAGATTGTTTTTCAAGACTCTTTCACTATTCGGACAAGAGCAATGATTTGAAAGCATCACAGATTCACAGTGTTTACACTTTTTGGGAACTCAACCATACACCTAGAGCACACTACTTAGACATCTCACTCTGTCATGTTTTAAGTCTTCAACTAGTCTAACAAAATGACTATATTGGATTGTGGTGTTGAATTTTGAAAAAAAAAAAAAATAATAATTCCCCTATTTGCTTCACTGTGCTTTTGATTTAACTTACTTCCCACGAGTTTTCAATTTGTATGACTGTTTTAACCTAATTAAGATTTTTTTTTGTGTGTTTTAGTTTAGTTCTAGTCAGGGTTATTATCGTTAAATAAAACTAAAACTACAAATAACTAAAATAAAAATAAAATAAATAAAATAAAATAAAATAAAATCTAACCATAACCCTAACCTAACCTAACCTAACCCTAAAATGGAAAAATAAATAAATATAAACAAAGTAATAAAAATGACAAAAACGCAAAAAAATTACTAAACTTTATTAATTTATTTAAGAGTCAAATCACAACAAAAATAAAAATTAATTCTAATTTAAAATAATAATAAAAATTTTATAATCAATACTATATCAAAACATTATGGTCCTAAAACAACACTGGTTTTAGTTTTTAGGTATATTTACTTTTTATTTTGTTTTTAGTATTTTACACCAAAGCTGCCATGGTTATATGTTAACTGCCATGGTTATATGTTTACTATTGAAATGTTGTTGATTTTTTAAACAACATACTGTGTATTAAAAACTACAAGCAAAATTAATTAAAGATAATTTTTAGTTTATTTTAGATTAGTTTAATATTTTGATTATGTATTTTAATGTTGCTTCAATGTAGCCTTCAGTATTTCCATTTTAATTTCAGTTGAAGAAAATGTTTTAGTAACACTTTATTTAAAGCAGTGATGGGAAAACTTGGCCCTTTCCAGGCCACTTTCCTGCAGAGATTTGATCCAACCCTGATAAAACTCACCTGCCTGTAGCTTTCTAGTAGTCTTGAAGACAATCATGATCTGTTTCAGGTGAGTTTGATTAGAGTTGGAGCTAAACTCTGAAGGAAAGTGACCTGGAAGGGCCAAGTTTGCCCACCCCTGATTTAAAGGAACAGTTCTCACTATTAACTAGCTGCTTATTGGCATGCATATTACTAGCATATTGACTGCTTATTAGTACTTATAAAGGGCATATTCATGCCTTATTCTGCATGACCATATTTTAGATCCCTTAATCCTACTCCAAACCTAAACTTAAACTTAATAACTACCTTACTCACTATTAATAAGCAGCAAATTAGAAGTTTATTTAGGGAAAACTCTTAATTAATAGTGAATATGAGTTCCCTATTCTAAAGTGTTACCAATGTTTACATTTTTGTAATTTGTCATTCACAATAATGAATCGTTTCTGTCAAAACGTGCTCACTTTTAGTATGCACACTTGTTAAACACACTGCAGCAAATCACAAACCGATTAAGACCAACTAGTCATCAAATGCAAATTAGTAAAGACTGACTGTAAGTTTCTCCTCATGACACATCATGAATGAACTGTACAATTAATATGTGCCACATTTTACAGGAGAGTGAATTTCATAATTGTAGGTTCAGTCGGGCAGGAGAATGATTGTAATTGAAGCACCTAGTCTGCAATTAGCTAAAGGGCAGATTAACACGACAGAAAACGAGAAACTAGGTCTTTTAATGTGCCTGGTAGAGTGCACTTGGCCTACGAGTGGCTTACTTACAGTTGTCTCTGCACATTAAACGTCAAACTAATTACACACTTCACCTTTAATCAATACCTTTGGGCCAAAGGAAATGTCAGTGTAATGCAAGTGGATTGTTTCACAAAGACTTCTCTTCTCTTCTCAGGCGTTTCCATCGCAAAACAACCAAAGTACTAATTAAGGATATGCTGCTTACTGACTGATCCACTCCTGCCAACAGGAACAAATTAGTCAAAACAGATTTTAGCATCCCATGCGCCTCGGATAATAACAACAACACTGACTAGAGTAAAAAGGTGAACAGGACACAACACAGGAACACAGAAATGGCCAGCAGCGTAAACAAAAACCACTTCAGGGACTTAATTTCAATCAGCTTCCCTTTTCTCTTTGAAAACTCTTGCTTCAAAACAATGGGCAACACTAAGAAAAAAAGAGGTTAGTCAATGACTATATGACTTATAGGTGGCTGCACAATCATAAAGGGTAAAAGTCATCTCTCTGATATCTCAATGAACAACTTCCTCTTGGCTCAAACTGACCCATTCAACAGCACTATGGTATCTGGCATCATTAAAGAAGAATATTAAAAGGACAAGTTTCCAAACCAGCTGACTCTAATCAGTTCTCTCTCAGGGCTGCTGTGCTATGGGAAATCACTGAACATCTGTGTATAGAGATGGGATCTTGTAACTAGAAACTAACAGATGCGGCACTAAACTGTTTAATTTGACAATTTGACAATATATGTATATATATATTTTTTTTACTTGTGATGTTTGACTACAGCATGGCCAGTACAGCTTATCCCAGCTAGAAACTGTCTGCACACCCAAGCACCTTGGATAACAACAACAACACTGACTAGAGTAAAAAGGTGAACAGGACACAACACAGGAACACAGAAATGGCCAGCAGCGTAAACAAAAACCACTTCAGGGACTTAATTTCAACCAGCTTCCCTTTTCTCTTTGAAAACTCTTGCTTCAAAACAATGGGCAACACTAAGAAAAAAAGAGGTTAGTCAATGACTATATGACTTATAGGTGGCTGCACAATCATAAAGGGTAAAAGTCATCTCTCTGATATCTCAATGAACAACTTCCTCTTGGCTCAAACTGACCCATTCAACAGCACTATGGTATCTGGCATCATTAAAGAAGAATATTAAAAGGACAAGTTTCCAAACCAGCTGACTCTAATCAGTTCTCTCTCAGGGCTGCTGTGCTATGGGAAATCACTGAACATCTGTGTATAGAGATGGGATCTGGTAACTAGAAACTAACAGATGCGGCACTAAACTGTTTAATTTGACAATATATGTATATATATATATTTTTTTTACTTGTGATGTTTGACTACAGCATGGCCAGTACAGCTTATCCCAGCTAGAAACTGTCTGCACACATATTTTATTTTATTTTATTTTGCAAGGAAATCCATCAAAGTGACAGTAAAGACAAAAAGACAAAATTTCCATTTCAAATAAAAGCTGTTCTTTTGGAATGTACATTCATAAGATAATCGTATTATGTGATAATAATAACTGTTTCCTGAGCAGCAAATCAGCATATTGAGAATGATTCCTGAAGGATAATGTGACACTGAAGGCTGGAGTAATGATGATGAAAATTCAGGTACAATTTTATATTTTCCATTTTCATCTTAACTTTGGTTAAAGTTTTAGTAATTTTCTTCTGTTTTGTCTTTTTTTAAATATGCCTATATAAGTTAATTGATTCATTTGAGTACATCAAGTTATATGAAAATTAGAAGTGTTGCCTTGCTGAAATAAGTTTTTCCTTTAATATTTTTACCTGGTTCTAGTTATAGTTAAAATATATAAAAATAGTAAAAATATATGTTTTCAATAATCTGAAAAATATGCGTGTTTTCATCATTTTTACTACACTGACATACTATAGCTGTCGATAGAATAAAACAAATGATCAATCTTATGATTTAAAATCAATTGCTAGTAATCAATAAAACAGTAAAAGTTTTTTTTATTTGGTCACTGTATTTTAAGGTCCAATTCGTGCTATTAACAAACCATTAACTATGATTTTTGCCTCAATAAACTCCTAATTTGCTAAATTTATTTTATTCACATCTCGTTTTTATTATCTGTGTGTTGTTGTTGTCTCCGTGTACTGGAAGCTTGTGACACTATAACAAATTCCTTGTATGTGCAAACATACTTGGCAATAAAGCTCTTTCTGATTCTGATTCTGATTCTGATAAACAGGGAAAAAATGGTTACTCATAGGCATGCTAATAAGCAACTAGTGAGAAATTGTACCTATATTAAAGTGTTACCAACAATTTTACTCTGAATATTTCAAAGCGCCTTGCTGGATCCCAGTTTGAAAACCCTTAGACTGGCATGAAAACAAATTGTGAAGCATACAGTAAAGTCGCAATTACAAGAAATAAGTGGCTGATGCTTTTGATGTCAGCTGGACATCCCATAATGTTGGTTTGGGATGCTATTTAAAGTTTCACAAGTGATATGAATAGAATGTAACTGTGCTTCTCAAAGTGCCACCGCTGACAAAGGTCTTACAGTAATCCTTCCAGGACGCTTTTAAAGCTCAACTTCACTGAGAGATGAGTTGTGTCCAGACAAGAGTCCAATATCATATTTCCATAAATTCTAATTAGAGTGAAACATTAGCTTGTTCTTGGCTGGCTATGTGGACATCTCTTGTTTGATTTGTGCGCACAGCTGATTGCCGACCTCCGATGGCAAGGTCGTCTTAAGTGTAATTTATGTACACTCACTTCTGGCAACATGAATCTTCACGACACCTCCAAGCATCTTCACCTGTCTGCAAGCACACAGAGACTGAAGACTGACCCTGGCAAAAAGGGGACAATTAGCTTCAGTGATAAACGTCTCACTAACACTTAATCATATTGCAGGCCAGCAACTGAACATGTCCTGCCTAATGAACACTGAGTAATCCAAGCTAAAACACTAATTATCTGTGTCCCACCGATTCCACCTTCAAGTGCGTCACCGGCAGATGACATCACTGGATGGACTGCAAAACGGTCTGAGGAGACACTGTATATCCAGATACAGGAAATAAGAAGATGTTGGCTTCAATTAGTGTAATTATGATATCGATGAGGAAACATGAGTAAGTCATTAGACAAATTTTAACTGTTAGGTCAAAGTTCATGAAGTCCACAGTCTGAATGTGTTTGGATTCAGAAGGGAATTATAAGGCATAACATAACTGCTGCTCCACCAACATCAGTTTTATATCTGCCAAAACAAACAAAACAAAACAAAAAATCTTAATGACAATGAATCTGTATGTTGCAATATGTCTATTGCTGTTTCTCTGATACGACAAGCCAAAGTACTCAAATTAATACTATTTAGAAATATATAAAAAAGAAAAGTTTCAGCTGAAAGCAACTGAAGTTCAAATGAAACGTCTTGGTTACGTATGTAACCCTCGTTCCCATTCAGTCAGTCACGTTCAACGTTACGTCAGTGACTGACGAATTGGGATCTCGCCCGAGAGCCCAATCACCTTCGAGTGTTAACTAAACAAGCCAATGACAGTTGGCGTGCGTGTTTCGCCACGCGCACCCCGCCCCGCAGCGCGGATATAAAAGGAGAGCGCGTGCAAACGCACATCAG
>NW_015505589.1:131775-132070 GCF_001515645.1 Sinocyclocheilus grahami | reverse complement strand
GCCTGACGGTTCGAAGGAGCCATCGAGACGGGCTGGGTAGCTCAAGCCAGGCTCCCAGACACCGCGCTAGTGGCATAAACGGAACTACAGGCGTACCCGCAGTGGTGCAGCGTGGAAAAACGTAGGGACCCGGCCCGGGTGTCTCGTAGCCGGTCCGAGGCGGGGTCTGGTTTGTGCAACACTGACCTGCGTTCGAGCAGAGGGTGCGTGGGTAGTCCGTTGGTTCGTTCTCCCGATCCGCCCACTGCTGCTCACTGGCGAGAGAGGAGGGTGAGTGTGATACGCATTAGATCGG
>NW_015505589.1:128465-131549 GCF_001515645.1 Sinocyclocheilus grahami | reverse complement strand
ATGGGAGCATGAGCCATCCACGAAAGCCACCCCAGTGTGCTTCATGCCCAGGCACGAGAGGCAGGGATCGTGACCATCACCCAGCGCCAGGTAACGACCGCATCCAGAATGCCCGGGTGATACGTTGTCTATAGCAAGAGCCACATCGTCTTTATAAAGACGTAACGTCAAGTTTGCCAAGCAACGTCGTCTTTAAAAAGACGCACCCGAAATTGCTCTTTTAGGGGAAAAAGCTCTATTAGCGTGCTGAGGCGCACAGGAGAGATGATCATCTGCAACACAAACAGGGGGTAGTGCAGCCTGATGTGTGCAACCCACTCGACACGGGAAACCACCACCGCTGGAGCGCCATCCACCAACACGAAGAGCTCTCCAAGAGCGCGCTGAACTCGTTCAGTCTTTTCTATCAGTAGAGTAGTCAGGAGCAGAACGATGTGATCGCTCGGCTCCGAAGCGAAAAGCTGAATATGCGCTGCACCTGCTGCCTACTTATACTCACGCTGTGATCAGCAGCAGCTGGATGCAATAACCGCATGCCAATGTGCATTGGCTCGTTTAGTTTACACTCGAAGTAGATTGGTCCCTCTAAGCGAGATCCCAATTCGTCGGTCCTCTGACGTGACGTCGAGAGTTACCGACTGAAAGGGAACTAATATATCGGTCTATCACAAAATGAAAATCTGTTTATATTAGATTAATCACGATTAATTGAATCCAAAATAAAAGTTTTTGCTTTCATAATATATGTGTGTATACTGTGATTATTATGTACATGTATATATAAATACACACATGTACAGTATATATTTTGAAAATATCTCCATGTATTTCCATATATATATTTATTTTAATATAATTGATATTACATATAAATATTTTAAATGTATAAACAACATATTTTTCTTAAATATATACATTAATGTGTATTTATATATACATAATAAATGTACACAGTACACACACATATACTGTATTATTAAAAATATTATTTTGGATGCGATTAATCACAATTAATAGTTTGACAGCGCTAATACACACACATATACATATATATATATATATATATATAATTACGTATATAATTTATCCTTATAATTTATACAGATTTTCTTTATTTATGTGTAGTGAAAAAGTAGCATACAAACACATACACACACACACACACACACACACACCTGCACACAATACAAAATATAACACACACAAAAACAAAGATATGACATCTTTATTTTAACTTAAATTATTTAATTTCTTTTAGTTTTTCATTACATTAATAATATATATATATTTTTTAATATATATTTTTAAACATATAACATAAAAATATTTTTGATTTCTTCTATTTTTAAATTTATAGTACAGATTGTCGAATAAAATGTTTGATTCTATAATTTATACAAATTCTTTACTATCAGTTTATAGTTCATGCGCTAACTAATGTCAAAATATAATACCAAAATATAGACCATTTAATGTTAAAAAGTATTAAAATATGTAGAAATCAACATTAATATATACTGTAAAAGAACTGTTTATTATCACAAAGAAAAGAAAAAAAAATCCATTATCCAAAGGACAATCCATTACATAATAATCATTGGATTAATTCAAGACATTCATAATCGGCAATGAAAAACTCAAACAATTTATTCTAATTTACGAATACTGTCTGGTAATGGTTTCGTTTACACAGAACAAATGTCAGTGTCCTCAGAGACATTTCATCCTTGATATCATACTTGATAAAGAGAGCTAGTGAAAGACTAATAATCTAAAAATACAGTACGAGTTGTGTGGTTTAGGCTTAAGGAGGATTATCAGAAAACTACAATTCCATTTTAACAGCAGAAGCACACAAACATGTCCATGCTTGTGTGCTGCGCCTGCATCTACTGTTTAGAAATGTGAGCAATGTACCGCTGCAAAGTAAGCGGGCAGATGCAATCAGTCAAACTCGCTGTCTCTCTTCCTTTTTGCCCTTCTGTCTAAACAGAGCTATTGCCATGCTGTTCTTCAACTTGACATGGGTTTTTAACTCTCCCTTTTTTCACCTTTCCCATCTCTTCTTCACTGTCTCCTCGATGCTGCTGAAGCGTTAACCAGCAGGGCTGCATTCCTGTGGCTGCAGGTTCAAATCTTTTCAAGCAAAACACAGCAAGCCATGCAAAGGAGTTCCCATGGGCCTATTCTTGGCAAGTATTGTAGTTAGCTGTAAAAACACCTGCGTGTATTAGAAGACCACAGGCCATGAGAAGACACACCATCGCTTTAGAGTCTCTTGCACTAGGGACGCACACTAGCGAGTCCACTTGAATGTGGTCTGGGTTACGATTCGTTTGCACATGTATAGTTTGTATAAACACAAACCATCCGAAGCATGGCAGAACTAGAATATGTGTAGTGTACCAACAATTCTGCAAGACTAAAACGGTTGTTGTGCAACTAAATTAACATACAAATGAAAAAAAAATAATAATAATAAATGTATTTGGGGAATCTGGTCTTCATGTTAGAAAAAAAACATGAAACATGAACATGAACTTTGCCTCTCTGGTTTTTTTTTTGGTTGTTTTTTTTTAAGCTTATCTGCAATCAGCAACTCTGAAAGCTCATTACAGCATGCAGGAGCCGGCGCCAGAGATCAGTGCTGTACACCAAAACTGTATCCCCACCAAAAACAGCTCCACGCTAGTCTATGTGCATGCTTGACTGAATTGCTATACATGCGGTGTTGCTTAACAGTCTTACAATTTCAATAAAATAAACAGGTCGAGAAGGAGCCAGGAATAACATGCTGATATCTGTTTAGATTCTGTTGAAGGGACCTCACACTGATTCAAACAATCAAAACAAACCAGACAAAACATACAGTGGAGAGTAAACCAGACCAAAGGTGAAGCAAAGACAACAAACCCCGCTCTGCCCGCAGAATGCTGGACAAATACAGCTCAAATAATGCCAGGGAAACTGCACCGGAGTTTCCACTGCTTTCTGAGAATAATCTTGTTCTCTGAATGTATATATATATATATATATATATATATATATATATATATATATATATATATATATATATATATATAT
>NW_015505589.1:127394-127847 GCF_001515645.1 Sinocyclocheilus grahami | reverse complement strand
TATCTATCTATCTATCTATCTATCTATCTATCTATCTATCTATCTATCTATCTATCTATCTATCTATCTATCTATCTATCTATCTATCTATCTATCTGTGACCCAGGACCACAAAACCAGTCATAAGGGTACATTTTTACATCACCTGTAAGCTAAATAAATAAGCTTTCCATTGATGTATGGTTTGTTAGGATATAGGACAATATTTGGCCGAGATTCAACTATTTGAAAATCTGGAATCTTAGGGTGCAAAAAAAATCTAAATATTGAGAAAATTGACTTTAAAGTTGTCCAAATGAAGTCCTTAGCATTGCATATTACTAATAAAAAATTAAGTTTTGATATATTGCCTCTGGCCTAATCACAGCCATGCTGATATAGAGCCGGTAACGCTCTCGTACTCGAGTGATATTGCTCATATATATATATATATATATATATATATATATATAT